>NC_134272.1:11342078-11642078 GCF_031893055.1 Leptodactylus fuscus | reverse complement strand
GGCAAATTTACACAATAGCATCTGCTAGAAAAAAAAGTTTATGGCCAAATTACACATGGAGACAGCCCGTACAACATTACACCGCTCTCATAATAAATATAGAATTATAACCCCAAAGGTAAGTGCTGTTTGTATGCTGCACCTGAGTATAAATCTGGCCTCTGCTACTAAGGGTATATATCATCCTCACAATTAATTTCCCTGGAGGTATCTGCGCCGGAGCTGCTGGATCCGGTGCTAATAACACGACCGCTGTGATATCCCGCACATAGTAACCGCTGAATTATATTTTTCTTATTTTTGCTTTGTTTTTATTATTTTGTGCTTCTTTCTATGTTGCATCCTTTCCTGACATGTCCAGGAGCCGGATAACATACCATTGAGTGAAATTGGAATAATGATGGTGGATCCA
This sequence comes from Leptodactylus fuscus, assembly GCF_031893055.1. NCBI lineage: Eukaryota > Metazoa > Chordata > Amphibia > Anura > Leptodactylidae > Leptodactylus > Leptodactylus fuscus. The sequence continues at coordinate 11,641,666 of NC_134272.1, read as the reverse complement.
GCCTGCCAGTGTGAATCAGGTCCTACCCAGTCTGCTATGACTTTAATCGCCTCCCCTTCATTAAAAAGTCTGGCGGAGTACCAGGGCAAGCGGGGACACCTCTCCTCCTCCCCCTCCCCATAGCGTCCTTGAGAGACTGCAGCTATATAAACAGGAAGGTTGAATAGAGGCCTGTGTGGGATTGTCAGCAGCAATGCAGTGTAATAGAAGAGCATGACAACAAGACGGCCAGACCAGGGGCGGAATAATGGCAGAAGGTTACAGGCCCGCCCGGGGTACCCATTCCCATGGCGGACCAGATGCCCCCCTATAACCCTGCAGTGAGCCATCATGCTAATTACACAATGATGTCATCTTACCAGACTGGGCACTATACAGATGAAGGTCTCATTGTAGATCCTGCACACCATGGTGACAATATATAGGTGACGGTATGGATATCAGCTCATGGGAAAAATACACAGTCATTGAGTTGGATTTTAACCAATATTTTAGCTTTCCCTTGAGATAATAGGTGTCTGGCAGACGCTTATCCATTCTGTCTCCACCTTAAAAGGATTTCCCATGAACAGAACTATATACAGATTGGAAGACAAATCAAAATTATACATTTTTGCAAATATAATTTTGCAGAGTTTTATAGATGTCCTCTAAACATCTGACTGGTGACTTCTGATGTCTTGATTGATTGTCAATGGATACGACCATGAATAATGGAATTTGCTAAGGTCCAGGACTAGTCAGAAACCCAGCCATGATGTCCCTATTGTGGTCGGGTTATCTTCTCATACATGTAGTGTCCTCCTGATCACCAGCCATGATGTCCTTATTGTGGTCGGGTTATAGTCACATACATGTAGTGTCCTCCTGATAACCAGCCATGATGTCCTTATTGTGGTCAGGTTATCTTCTCATACATGTAGTGTCCTGATAACCAGCCATGATGTCCTTATTCCGGTCGGGTTATCTTCTCATACATGTAGTGTCCCCTCCTGATAACCAGCCATGATGTCCTTATTGTGGTCGGGATATCTTCTCATACATGTAGTGTCCTGATAACCAGCCATGATGTCCTTATTGTGGTCGGGATATCTTCTCATACATGTAGTGTCCTGATAACCAGCCATGATGTCCTTATTGTGGTCAGGTTATCTTCTCATACATGTAGTGTCCTGATAACCAGCCATGATGTCCTTATTGTGGTCAGGTTATCTTCTCATACATGTAGTGTCCTGATAACCAGCCATGATGTCCTTATTGTGGTCGGGATATCTTCTCATACATGTAGTGTCCTGATAACCAGCCATGATGTCCTTATTGTGGTCGGGATATCTTCTCATACATGTAGTGTCCTGATAACCAGCCATGATGTCCTTATTGTGGTCAGGTTATCTTCTCATACATGTAGTGTCCTGATAACCAGCCATGATGTCCTTATTGTGGTCAGGTTATCTTCTCATACATGTAGTGTCCTCCTGATCACCAGCCATGATGTCCTTATTGTGGTCGGGTTATCTTCTCATACATGTAGTGTCCTCCTGATCACCAGCCATGATGTCCTTATTGTGGTCGGGTTATCTTCTCATACATGTAGTGTCCTCCTGATCACCAGCCATGATGTCCTTATTGTGCTCAGGTTATCTTCTCATACATGTAGTGTCCTCCTGATAACCAGCCATGATGTCCTTATTGTGGTCGGGTTATAGTCACATACATGTAGTGTCCTCCTGATAACCAGCCATGATGTCCTTATTGTGGTCAGGTTATCTTCTCATACATGTAGTGTCCTGATAACCAGCCATGATGTCCTTATTCCGGTCGGGTTATCTTCTCATACATGTAGTGTCCCCTCCTGATAACCAGCCATGATGTCCTTATTGTGGTCGGGATATCTTCTCATACATGTAGTGTCCTCCTGATAACCAGCCATGATGTCCTTATTGTGGTCAGGTTATCTTCTCATACATGTAGTGTCCTGATAACCAGCCATGATGTCCTTATTCCGGTCGGTTATCTTCTCATACATGTAGTGTCCCCTCCTGATAACCAGCCATGATGTCCTTATTGTGGTCAGGTTATCTTCTCATACATGTAGTGTCCTGATAACCAGCCATGATGTCCTTATTCCGGTCGGGTTATCTTCTCAAACATGTAGTGTCCTCCTGATAACCAGCCATGATGTCCTTATTGTGGTCAGGTTATCTTCTCATACATGTAGTGTCCTCTCCTGATAACCAGCCATGATGTCCTTATTGTGGTCAGGTTATCTTCTCATACATGTAGTGTCCTCCTGATCACCAGCCATGATGTCCTTATTGTGGTCGGGTTATCTTCTCATACATGTAGTGTCCTCCTGATCACCAGCCATGATGTCCTTATTGTGGTCAGGTTATCTTCTCATACATGTAGTGTCCTCCTGATAACCAGCCATGATGTCCTTATTGTGGTCAGGTTATCTTCTCATACATGTAGTGTCCTGATAACCAGCCATGATGTCCTTATTCCGGTCGGGTTATCTTCTCATACATGTAGTGTCCTCCTGATAACCAGCCATGATGTCCTTATTGTGGTCAGGTTATCTTCTCATACATGTAGTGTCCCCTCCTGATAACCAGCCATGATGTCCTTATTGTGGTCGGGTTATCTTCTCAAACATGTAGTGTCCTCCTGATAACCAGCCATGATGTCCTTATTGTGGTCGGGTTATCTTCTCAAACATGTAGTGTCCTCCTGATAACCAGCCATGATGTCCTTATTGTGGTCAGGTTATCTTCTCAAACATGCAATGTCCTCCTGATAACCAGCCATGATGTCCTTATTGTGGACAGGTTATCAGGTGGACACTTACATGTATGAGAAGATAACCCGACCACATCTGAAGCCAGTGATTTCTGATAGATGGATCAGCCACCTAATGTGTTTTCAATGTTTATTCAAAATTCATAGAAAGAATTGGTCAGATGAATTCCAACATGTCCAATCCGTTGATTCCAAGGCAGCGGTCTCTGGCAGCAGCTTCTCCTCTCACCCCATTTACACTCAGCTAAACCGAGCACCTAGTTGGAGGTTGAGTAAAATAGCTTTTGGCCAAATGAGTGTTGGGGCGACACTATTGAATCCGTACGGCCAATTGTAGTAGCGGCAGTGATCCTGTCACTCATACTATACTCGGGCACTACAGTCTGACCTGCCGTGACTGATAACAGAGACAATAGACTCCACAATGTCACCAGCTCTTTTATAAGCTTTGTGTTTTACGATCCTATAAACCAGAAGAGGCAGAAGCCTATAAAGAGGTGAATGTCCGGGCCTGCTATTATGGCATGTATATAATGCTTCCAAATACTGAATGGTCTCTGCTGGGGTGAGGTCTGTATTAAAACTATTTATACACACAAAAAGCATAAAAATATATAAATTATATATCAGGATAAGGAGCTAGTTGTCACTATAGAAATAGGTCTACTACAAATGTGTATGTGTATATTTTATACTACAAGAATAAATAAAAAAATAATATAGAAAAAATAATAAAAAATAAAATAAATAAAATAAAATAAAAAAAATCTATATTTTTTTATAGATTTTTTGTAAAGTGTGTGTGTATGTATATACACACACACACGCACGTCCCGGGCCTCCACCCTGTTCCAGTCACTTTACCACACGGTATGGGGCACACATTTGGTGGAAGAAAGGGCCAAATGCGGCTCTCAATACAATCCCACGTGAGTTGAGGATCCCCTAATTAACTCCAAGATCCCTAATAGTATATAAGTAAATTTGGTTTCTAAACTGAAGTTTTCCGGTTTCCTTTTACTGATAAAAGATCAGCGGGGGTGCTACACACAGGACCCCCACTGATCAGCTGTTTAACGGGGCGGCACTTGCACTTCTCTGAGATGAGGCTGTAAGTCCATTGTATGACTACTAGGAATCAAACAGTGAAGAAGTCACAGCACTTTGTACCCCTTCACACAGCTGATCAGCGAGGGTCCTGGGTGTCAGACCAGAACTGGACAGCCCCTATAAAGGAAAGTTCCTAGTAAAACCTATAGATTTTATGTTACAGGTCTGAGAAGGAGTCATGTGTATGGGAACCAATGATGATCTGAGCTACAGGGGACCCCAAACTTTCAATACAGCTTTGGGCTATATTTAGTGGATTTGAAGGTGCAATCCCTGGGGTTCCTAAAACATGGAGGAGCCCATAGTTCATACACATGGTATCTACAGAATGTCAGTAAGGTCTCCGGGTGTCAGGGCTTTATCTTTCTTCTAGGGTCGTTCTCCTTAGTAAACAAGCTGCATTTGTGGGGCCCATGATGGCCGGCAGACAGAAGATTAAGGCTTGTGACTTGCTATGCTCAGAGGCGACTCTGTATAAATAGACCCTGCTGGGGTATTTGCACCTGCTAAAATCTATCTGTCTGGAAGTGCTGAGCGTAGAAGGACTTCTGGTGAGTGCGAATCCTCTCTACAGATGACAGGAGCTGCTGATCTCCGCAGCAGTCACTCCACGCTCTCAGACTTAACCCATTACTACTACAAATCCTGTTTAGTCCACCCACATGGGCGGTGGCCCCAGCTTTACCAGACTTCTGAATGGCGCTAGTTAAGCAGTCCGACATACTGGAAAAAATTTATCAGTAGTTCTGTGAGATGCACAAACGTAGTCACCCAAAATGGTGCCCAAAAATGTGTGCATGGACCAAACCGACAGGGCCTAAAAGGGGTGATCCTATTTTATAACATGGCCATATATCATTAAAGGGATTATCGGGTTTCTATGATTGATGGCTTATCCTTAGGGTGTGAGGGTCCGGCTCCCAGGCACCGAGAAGTCTATGGAGCAGTACAGCAGTGAGCGGCCAGTGGCTCTCCTGTGCTGCCTTATACCATGATCTGCAGGGGTCCTAAGAACAGACCATCAATTAGAAACCAGATAAACCCTTTAAGCTATGTCTGACCACTAAGACCACACCCCCTGCGATGTATGGAGGGATCCGTAAAAATAGAGCATGACCTATGTTTTGACAGTCCGTTACAATGAACAGTCAATATATCAGTAATAGGAACAGTCCACGTTCACTTGCATTGAATTTAAAGCAGCCGTGTGACACCCTGTAAAAAAATACCTAAAATAGTCTTTATATAATACCGCACATCTATAAGGACGTGAAAGATCCTCTTTAAAGGGGTTGTCCCATTATGGACACTTATCCGCTATCCACAGGATAAGGAATAAATGTCCAATTGCCGGGGGCCTCATTGCTGGACAGAAAGTCCACCTAAGGACTCCTTGTGAATGGAACTTCAGTGTTCTTGTGTCACCGGCGCTCCATACACTTCTATTGGACTGTAATCTCCGGCAGCGTCCACAGACCCATGGTAAAGAATTGGATAGCAGCCACAGAAGCGCACTGGCTCCAAACACAAGGAGGCCTTAGAGGGACATTCGGTCCCTCATCCTCCTGATCACTGGACCCCGATTGCTTGTAACATTGTGCGAATGCAGGTGGAGTGGGGCAGGGAGCGAGGACGTCTTGGCCCGACATCTTTATTGTACTTCACTCCAATTTTTTCTGATGAGTATTAATGGAAATATGCGCCAATTCCCACCCACCATAGATTTCCATTGTGGTGCCCCTGATTTAGGAGGAAGCCCCTTTATAAATCAGCCTGTCAGGGCCTGGCATACAACATGTTTTAATAATTCTACCCCATGGTGTCAGGAGCTCAGCAGTATGACTGGGGCTATGATGGAAGACGTGGCAGGGACACAGTTGTTTTGACATTTAGTAGTAGTGACAAACTAGGCGCACACACGTATCAGTGCATCGCTGAGCAAAGTACGCGGCACATACCCAGCACCGCTTTTGGCAGCGGAGCAGAGGTCATGCACTCCAAGTTAGAGTATGACTCTGTTTCTATAATCTGCTGAAGCAGCCATTGTGTTTGGTGACGGTATCCCTCCTGCACCTGTCACTTGTTTTGCACGTTACATATTGCTTCCCCCTGCAATCTGCACCCGGTTTTTTTTGAGCGTGATGGCATTTAAGCCTCTGACGCACTAAACTTGCCCCTATCTTTGGGTGACTATATGACCACATTATAGTAATGCTAAACTAGATACAGCCGTAAACCCCATGTAAAGTTTGTTTTATACAGCGGCAACGGTGTTAAGCTGTCACATGCACAAGCAACCTCCTAAATCTTTAGCAGAAGGCCGCAGGGTATAATCAGCTTTTGTCATTTTATGTTACCCTCGGTTTTGCCTTACGTATGGCTAGGGCAGAGGGGTGTGCAGAGGGGTTGTGTAGAGTCCTTGTAGATACCACTGACCTGCAGGCACTTTATGTGCCGCCATATGGTGTGTCCTTGTAACATGCGGAGGTGTAGGAATCCATACTGGAGAGCTGCAGAGCCTCCCGGTCTCATCTCAGACATTTAGGTTATGTATGTTGGTCCTTCCTCTGCACCTTTCTCCAAAACGCGGGTCCTCCAATCACTCTGTCCTGCCTGGTGGAGCGGCCGCTGTGAATAAAGAGGTAACATCTGTAAGGCTAATTCTGACTAATCCATACTGTACATTGCAGAAAAAAATCCACAGCGGAAAAGCTACGTTATCAAAAACGCCCACATCAAATATACCTGCGGAAACACTGGTAACTTCCAGACAGGAATAACAGGGGCAGAAAGTCCGCAGAAAACACTCTCCGAAAATGCAATGCGTTTCTGCCACGTTTGTTTCCACAGCGTTTCGCTACGTGGGCCTTAGACTAAAGCAAGCTTTCCAAGCTAAACACCTGATGACCTATCCTTAGGTTAGGTCACTGATTGAAGATCAGCTGGAGTCTGACACTCGGGTCCCCGGCCAATCGGCTATTCCAAAAGGGCCGAAGAGTAAGCGAAATTTCAGTACTTGCCAAGCACAGCGCTGTTCATTTGTACAATGGCCGCGCTTGGTATTGCAGCCCCAACCCACTCAGTTGAATGGGACTGAGCTGCAATCAGGTCATGTGAACGATGAATGTGACATCACATGGCCTGTCAGGGGGCGCCACTGCCGCTTCAGGCAACTGATCCGCAGGGGTCCTGGATGTCAGACCCCCACTGATCTTAATGGAGCTGCCCCATTATAGACAATTATCCCAGGACAGGGCACCCGCACCTTGCACACCAGTCTGTCATGTCCTATAGATATACCCTAAGTATCTGTAGGGAGAATATCCGTATACAGTTTACCAGTGTAATAGACTTCCATGGCTGCTCTAGGCCACGCTGAAGGTTGTCGCTTGGCACACACGGCAGTTTTATTATGAATGATGAGAAGCTTCTGGAGCTGAATAATAATTGCTCAATATAATACAACACCCTGAATGAACTCCTTGGAGAACGTCTATTTTCCTTTGTCTGGGAGAGGAAGCACTTACAGGCGGACACCTGGCGTTGTGTGGTCTGCAAACATTCACACTGCTCGCCCCAGGTCCATATCTCCTGCCTCACCCCCACACCCTATAACGGATGGGGACCAGCATAATAGACATGTGCCACCGATATAGCAATAACTAACATAACAGACATGTGCCACCGATATAGTACCTGGCACTGAGTCTCATGGTGCGGATCATGCAGGGTATTAAATAAATAGCTAATGATTCCTGTGACAACCAACAGAGGAGTTGTCACTTGACTTCCCCCATGGGTCCACGTCTAGCCAGACATTTCCTTTGCAGTGGCCACTACAGGAAAAATGTCGTATTACATGGCGGGCTGTCAAATGAACGGCTGTCCAAGTAATGTATATACAGGGGGAGCCCCAATACTTAAAGGGAGCCGGTCATACTGAGCATGGCGTCCTATGTGCAGGCAGAAGATTATAGAGCAAGAGAGGCTGAGCAGACTGATAGATTATTGTGGGAAATCTGTTCAGTGTGTATACAGATATAGTTGTCAATCACTGAGTAGGACCGCCCACTTGACTCCTATGCCCCAAATGAGAAGAGATTTAACTCAAAAAATTACATTTTATAGATTTCCAAAAATATATATATCATTCCACTCAGCTCCTCCTGCTCTATAACAAGCAGTGCACAGATCAGACACAGGAGGTAGTGAAGAGTATGGAGAAGGAAAAACTGAACATGACTACTGACAAATTTTTTGTGATGCTCTGTAGTTGGTTGTTGCACCCAGACTGTGACATCATGATGTGCTCCTCTGTTGTGACATCACTGTGTATTATCCCTGTACTGTGACATCACTGTGTGTATTATCCTGTACTGTGACATCACTGTGTGTATTATCCTGTACTGTGACATCACTGTGTGTATTATCCCTGTACTGTGACATCACTGTGTGTATTATCCTGTACTGTGACATCACTGTGTGTATTATCCTGTACTGTGACATCACTGTGTGTATTATCCCTGTACTGTGACATCACTGTGTATATTATCTCTGTACTGTGACATCACTGTATTATCTCTGTACTGTGACATCACTGTGTGTATTATCCTGTACTGTGACATCACTGTGTGTATTATCCTGTACTGTGACATCACTGTGTGTATTATCTCTGTACTGTGACATCACTGTGTGTATTATCCCTGTACTGTGACATCACTGTGTGTATTATCCTGTACTGTGACATCACTGTGTGTATTATCCTGTACTGTGACATCACTGTGTGTATTATCCTGTACTGTGACATCACTGTGTGTATTATCTCTGTACTGTGACATCACTGTGTATTATCCCTGTACTGTGACATCACTGTGTGTATTATCCTGTACTGTGACATCACTGTGTGTATTATCTCTGTACTGTGACATCACTGTGTGTATTATCTCTGTACTGTGACATCACTGTGTGTATTATCTCTGTACTGTGACATCACTGTGTGTATTATCCTGTACTGTGACATCACTGTGTGTATTATCCTGTACTGTGACATCACTGTGTGTATTATCCCTGTACTGTGACATCACTGTGTGTATTATCCCTGTACTGTGACATCACTGTGTGTATTATCCTGTACTGTGACATCACTGTGTGTATTATCTCTGTACTGTGACATCACTGTGTGTATTATCCTGTACTGTGACATCACTGTGTGTATTATCCTGTACTGTGACATCACTGTGTGTATTATCCTGTACTGTGACATCACTGTGTGTATTATCTCTGTACTGTGACATCACTGTGTGTATTATCCTGTACTGTGACATCACTGTGTGTATTATCCCTGTACTGTGACATCACTGTGTGTATTATCTCTGTACTGTGACATCACTGTGTGTATTATCTCTGTACTGTGACATCACTGTGTGTATTATCTCTGTACTGTGACATCACTGTGTGTATTATCCTGTACTGTGACATCACTGTGTGTATTATCCCTGTACTGTGACATCACTGTGTGTATTATCTCTGTACTGTGACATCACTGTGTGTATTATCCTGTACTGTGACATCACTGTGTGTATTATCCTGTACTGTGACATCACTGTGTGTATTATCTCTGTACTGTGACATCACTGTGTGTATTATCCTGTACTGTGACATCACTGTGTGTATTATCTCTGTACTGTGACATCACTGTGTGTATTATCCTGTACTGTGACATCACTGTGTGTATTATCTCTGTACTGTGACATCACTGTGTGTATTATCCTGTACTGTGACATCACTGTGTGTATTATCTCTGTACTGTGACATCACTGTGTGTATTATCCTGTACTGTGACATCACTGTGTATTATATCTGTACTGTGACATCACTGTGTGTATTATCCTGTACTGTGACATCACTGTGTGTATTATCCCTGTACTGTGACATCACTGTGTGTATTATCTCTGTACTGTGACATCACTGTGTGTATTATCTCTGTACTGTGACATCACTGTGTGTATTATCCTGTACTGTGACATCACTGTGTGTATTATCCTGTACTGTGACATCACTGTGTGTATTATCCTGTACTGTGACATCACTGTGTGTATTATCCCTGTACTGTGACATCACTGTGTGTATTATCCCTGTACTGTGACATCACTGTGTGTATTATCCTGTACTGTGACATCACTGTGTGTATTATCCCTGTACTGTGACATCACTGTGTGTATTATCCCTGTACTGTGACATCACTGTGTGTATTATCCCTGTACTGTGACATCACTGTGTGTATTATCCTGTACTGTGACATCACTGTGTGTATTATCCTGTACTGTGACATCACTGTGTGTATTATCCCTGTACTGTGACATCACTGTGTGTATTATCCCTGTACTGTGACATCACTGTGTGTATTATCCCTGTACTGTGACATCACTGTGTGTATTATCCCTGTACTGTGACATCACTGTGTGTATTATCTCTGTACTGTGACATCACTGTGTATTATCCCTGTACTGTGACATCACTGTGTGTATTATCCTGTACTGTGACATCACTGTGTGTATTATCTCTGTACTGTGACATCACTGTGTGTATTATCTCTGTTCTGTGACATCACTGTGTGTATTATCTCTGTTCTGTGACATCACTGTGTGTATTATCTCTGTTCTGTGACATCACTGTGTGTATTATCTCTGTACTGTGACATCACTGTGTGTATTATCTCTGTACTGTGACATCACTGTGTGTATTATCTCTGTACTGTGACATCACTGTGTGCATTATCCTGTACTGTGACATCACTGTGTGTATTATCTCTGTACTGTGACATCACTGTGTGTATTATCCCTGTACTGTGACATCACTGTGTGTATTATCCCTGTACTGTGACATCACTGTGTATTATCCCTGTACTGTGACATCACTGTGTGTATTATCTCTGTACTGTGACATCACTGTGTGTATTATCCCTGTACTGTGACATCACTGTGTGTATTATCCCTGTACTGTGACATCACTGTGTGTATTATCTCTGTACTGTGACATCACTGTGTGTATTATCTCTGTACTGTGACATCACTGTGTGTATTATCTCTGTACTGTGACATCACTGTGTGTATTATCTCTGTACTGTGACATCACTGTGTGTATTATCTCTGTACTGTGACATCACTGTGTGTATTATCCCTGTACTGTGACATCACTGTGTGTATTATCCCTGTACTGTGACATCACTGTGTGTATTATCTCTGTACTGTGACATCACTGTGTGTATTATTCTGTACTGTGACATCACTGTGTGTATTATCTCTGTACTGTGACATCACTGTGTATTATCCCTGTACTGTGACATCACTGTGTGTATTATCCCTGTACTGTGACATCACTGTGTGTATTATCCCTGTACTGTGACATCACTGTGTGTATTATCCCTGTACTGTGACATCACTGTGTGTATTATCCCTGTACTGTGACATCACTGTGTGTATTATCCTGTACTGTGACATCACTGTGTGTATTATCCTGTACTGTGACATCACTGTGTGTATTATCTCTGTACTGTGACATCACTGTGTGTATTATCTCTGTACTGTGACATCACTGTGTGTATTATCTCTGTACTGTGACATCACTGTGTGTATTATCTCTGTACTGTGACATCACTGTGTGTATTATCCTGTACTGTGACATCACTGTGTGTATTATCTCTGTACTGTGACATCACTGTGCATGGTGGGGGAGGGCTCCAATGTAACCTGTTAGGCCCCTGGAGAAGTTCAAAAATATCTAATAACTAGGCTTTTGGGGTATATAAAAGCGCTGTTCTACTAGTGACAAGTATACCAGATCCACAGGATAGAGAATGCGTGTCTGATCTCTTAGGGCTCGGCTGCCATCCTAACAGTTCCTCTTGAAAAAAAAAAAGAATGAAAAAAAAAAATCTACTGTTTATAGAAAAAAAAGGGTAAAAAAATCTGTACGTGTTCAGAGAAATACACAAGTGTGAACCTCACCTGACCCTGGCCTTTTTAGGATTTTCCTCCCACGCTCTGGCCTGTGTATAATCCGGCGCTATGACACACAATGGACGTCTAAGTTCTGCAGCTTCAAACAGCAAAAAGGAAAAAAAGAAAAACCCGAGGTTTTCAAGGACAATACAAACCACAATGCGTTCACAAAGAGGAACTGAAAGGAGTTTCTCCCTTGGCGAATACTCAATGTAATCAAGCGAGAAAACGCAGAATTTATATATAACGTGACAGGAGAACAGCGGCGCCCAAGGCGGCAACCTCACAGCGCTGCGCTCCCGTCTGATCTCATCGCAGGTAAACTACGGGAGAAACGAGGGCGGTTATACATGGCGGGATCACACAAATCATCTATGGTGCCGAAAATACAACCGCTCCAAAATATTAAGCTTTTGTGTCAGATCTGATAACTATGGTGGCAACTACTGACAATCCAATGACTAGGGTGCAAAAATTTGTCCCAAAAATTATTTAAAGGGATTGTCTGAGCATGAGCCAGCCCCGTGACCACCCGGCCGCTGAATATGGAGGGTCCTAGTCCGTCATGTTCCATGTGTTGAACACGGTCTAGGAAGCCCATGGAAAAGGACTGTCTCAAAGCTACCCCTTTAACCCCTTCCTGCCGCAGGCATTTTTCGATTTTGACTCCCTACCTCCCAAACCCCATCACTTTTTTATTTTTCCCATTCACAGAGCCATAGGAGGGCTTATGGTTTGCCATTTAATATTCTGTACAATGTACCGGAAGCTGGAAAAAAATTCAGAATGGGGTGGAATTGGGAAAAAACTGCGTTTGCGCGGCTTCTTACAAGCTTTATTTTTACAGTGTTCACTGTGCATCTGAAATGAGATGTCACTTGTATTCTATGGGTTGGCAGGATTCCAGGGAAACCAAATCAGAGGGGGGGCGGCATTTATACTGACCTAAGCCAGTCCAGGACAAGCTGTCCTGGACTGGCTTAGCGTCACCGTCTCAGCAGCCCAGCACGGGAAGTGAGCGGTGGATTGGGGAGGTCCTGTGGACGCAGCGCTTCTTTAACTTACCTATTAGCAGCGCTGCTCCAGCGGCCACCCTCACGCTTAGCAGAGAGCAGGTCCTCTCCCTGCCTGCTAACGCCGCCCCCTCTTCCCCACACGCCAGGTGACTTGGCCACGTAATCAGGCCCGCACCCAACATATTCCTGCGTCCTACGCGCGCGCGCAGGGGGCGCTCTGAAGACCGGACAGAGGACCGAACCAAGAAGAACAGGGAGCTGCAGGTAAGCGAACACCAGTGGGGGGGAGGGGGTTGATCACTACACAGCGTGGGGTCCAAAAATTGAAACAATTTTTGGACTACATGCTGTGTAGTCAGGGGGGTTAACCTAGCCTTTTTGCCGTGGGGGGGCGGTTTTCTGTCATCCGCCTCAGGCGGCAAAAAGGCTAGGTTCACCCCTGTACCAAATTTATATAGTATGGTAGAGGTTTTCTTAAAAAAATTTATTAAATTTTTTTTTTTTTTAACTGTACTTATGAGAACCCCCGGGGGTCTGATCACTAATGCAAAGCATTGCAGAATTCTGACATTTGTGTTACAGAGCAGTATAATACAAATCAATGCCAAACAAGCCTGGAAGCCTTCAATAGGTTCCCGACTGTCACGGCAATGGATCGCCAGAAAAATGTCAGCACCCATGTGCCACCATATAAATTGCTTTGGAAGTGTGGACGTGATCAGGGTTCCTGAGTGGCCACCATATATACGCTATATCTGCCGTGCTATTACCAGGACTCTGATGAATTATCCTTATAGGGTTGGTCTTCTATTGCAGATCAAGGTGCAACATCCAGGACCCCTGCAAATCAGCTGTTTGTAGCACCAGTGGCGCTCCTTGAAGGCTGCCTCTGCTTTACAGACCATAGGACACCATTTCCATGGCCTGTTTGCAGCTCAGTCCCATCCAAGTGAATGTGATTGAGCTATGATACAAGCAGAACCTCTATACAATATACAGCGCTGTCTTTCTGTGCGAGTCTCTTCAGACTGCTGGGGTGGCCTGAGTTTTAGTCTCTGGGGCAAATGATCTAGAACTGAATGTGTTGCGTTTTTGGAAATCGTGTGCGTTTGTGAAAGCGCAGCGTTTATTTCCAGCAATCTATGGCTGACATTACACAAAACCTCATTCACTTTCCTGGTTTTGTAAAACACAACATTTTTTTTTCTGCTGCATTTCCACAACATCCAAAAATTCAGCGCTTTTTCATGTAATCTAAGGCTGAGGCCCCAGGTGGTGGATTCACTGCTTTTTTTTCGGTGCAGAATTTGCTGGGACAAGGAATGGGAAATATCTAGGAAGTTCTTAGACTTCTCTCTTCTGCTCCATCCACTTCTGGCTTTGGCTCAAAAATGCAGCAAAATCTGCAACAAAAAGCTGCATTTCTGCAACGTGGGCCTCAGACTAAGACCCCACTAAGCAACACGCTGCTATTTTTTTCTACAATGTGTGGACGGGATTAGCATCCACTTTGCAGGTAAAGTAAAAGGCCACCTTTTTTTTCCAATGTGGGGCTTCAGCCTAAGCCCTCGTATGTCTGGTCAGTGTGTTATCCGAGTTTCAATGGGCCCGCACAGGACTGTGAATAATGCGGTCATGGGTATGAGCCGACAGTCCAGGCTGCAAAATATGGAACAGTTCCGATTTTGCAGCCCTGCTTCCACGGCACCTATTCATTGAACGAATAGGTCGGTACACGGGTGTCATCCGTATCTTCCCCGTGCCGTTCACTCATGGCCACCGGTCGTTTGCAACCAGCGTAAGGCTAAGGCCCCATGTAGTACCCCGCAGCAAAAAAGTACTGCGGTGGCAATGCAAAAAACCTTTGCAGACTTTCTGCCTCCATACTACCTGTAGGGAAACCATCAGCATTTCCATAGGTATAATTGACATGCTGCGATTTCCAAAACCACACCCGCGTGTCCACTGCGCGTATTTTGCCGCAAGTCAAGGGACTGTAAACACAGTGTTTTTTTTCCACAGCGTTTACGCCGCGGTTTTTACGCCTAACAGGGTTTTCCAAGGAATAACGTGTCTGTGAAATGGATCAGAAGGGGTCGGACTTTCGCTGATCGTCTGTCTAGCCGATGCATTAAAGGGCGGCTGCTGCACGTGGGGGTTATGTACAGGATTTGCATTCAGACGCCCTGCAGCATTATATAGGTCTGTATTGAATATTACAGTATATATTTCTATAAGGTCATGTATAAAGATCAGATTTCTATAGAACAGTGCATATCACAGCGTCAGGGAGAGAAATATCGTATACGGGCAGAATCAGCATGTCCCTGCGCCATGTCCCCTGAGCCGAGGCTTCCTGTGTGCTCAAAGCCTATTGTCACTGAGTGTGTGCCTGACTGGAATACACATTGACAGCGCTGACAGACTAATTCCCAGCCTGCAATCTCACCTCCAGGGCCGAAATGTACTGATAGCGAAGGCAAATGCAAAGAGGCGACGTCTTATTTATTTCTATCTGCTTCTACCGGGATTGTGGGGAATATCTGCTGCTTGATAAATATGGATGAGGGGGGGGGGGGATGAAAGGCCGGGGGTGCGCGCCGCTGCTTTGTTTAGCGGAAGATGTTACACTTAATGCCGTGTGATTTGGTAGTAGAGGATAGAAAGCTTTACAAATGTCAATAAACGCTACATGGCGGGGAGAGCGTTTCTCTATTGTTAACCTGTCAAAAATTCTCTTCTCGGCTGTCTTTATCTGGGAAAGCTGGGTGACAAATGAAATGTCATAGGCAGTGACAGATCCACTGACATGTAAGACTCGAAGGGTGTAGGTACATGTGGCAAATTTATTGCAAAAATATGTATGTGGATTCCTGCAATTTCCATTCAGATACACCCCAAGAGCCCTGAGCAGCTGAGAATCGGGCATGTACAAGGCCATATTCACACATTAGTGTCTTGCATCAGTAATTGTCATACAAAACCAGGAGCGGGGTGAAAACACAGAACAAGGTCAGAGATTTCATTCTACCCGATTCTCTGTGGAGTCTTCATTCTTGGTGTATAAACACTGATGCAAAACACTGATGTGTGAATGAGGCCTAACAGAGTAACCTGGATTAATAAAAAATGTTGCTTTGGTATATGGCAGTAGTAATGTCGTGGAGTGTTGGTGAAGCAGAAATGACCGGAGTTTTCTGGGCCCAAATCGAATTTTCCTATGACTGACGTATCAGTATGTCATCTGTCGGGGTCCGACACCCAGACCACGGACAGATCGTTCGTTCTAGCAGGCGCCATGTGCCAGAATCTGCTAGTGGATGTACAGCACGTGCAGGACTGTTCCTATTCAAGTAATAAGAGCAGCGCTGCAGGTAACTGAAACCACCGCCATTCAGTGGACAAGGCTGCAGAGCTGCTCCTATTACCTGAACAGATCTAGAACAGATGACCTGTGCAGGTCCCAGGGGTCAGACCCCGACCAATCACATACTGAGGGACCTATCCCGAGGAAACAGCATTGCAAAAAAACCCTGCAGCGTGGATGGGATACATGGGATACGGGCTAATCCCATCCACAGATTGTCAAAAACACCTCCCTACGGGTAGGACAGAAGCAGAAAGTCCACAAAGGAAAACTCTGTCAACTTTCAAAAAAAAAACAAAAAAAAACCTGTGTTGTGTTTCCATCACAGTCTTTTCCACAGTGTTTTTTGGCTGCGGCTCACTACGTGGGGCCTTCGTTCTAGGCTGAAGCCGCACGTTGCGGAGACGCAGAATTTTCTGTTGTAGATTTCTGCAGGTTTTGTTGAGCCAAAGACAAGAATGGTTATAAAAGGAATGGAAAACAATAGTAACCTCTGAGGGTAAGTTCATAGGGGTTTTTTTGGATTGGAACCTGAGACGGAGGCCGCCTCAGGTTCTGATCCAAAAACCGGGTAGCCACGACCGAAAGCTGGCATCCAGCCGCGCACTCTGCTCCGGATTAGGCCCAATGAATGGTGGATGTATCTTCAGGCCGAATCGCGAGGAGACTCGGCCTGAAGAATGAACATGTCGCTTCTTTTTTCCGGGAACCGGAAGAAACGGTTCAAAGAAAAGAGACCTGAGCGTCTCCCATTTATTTCAATGGGAGCTGTCAGAACCCTGACCAAAAAACTCTGTGTGAACTTACCCTTATACGTGTCCCTTCTGCTCGATCCACTCCTGGCTTTGCCACAAAGAAACGCAGCAAAATCTTCAACAACAAAAGCTGCTTTTCCTCAGCCTTTAATGGGGTTCTTCTAAAACCCCTTTTCATAATATTGGATCTGAGACTAACAGAGGGGGTCGCTACGCAGGTTACAAAGAGCGCCTGCTCTGAATGACCCGTCCTGTCTCACTGATTTACATGGACACTGTGAAATACTCAATTTCATCTGAGGTGGCGCTGCAGGAAAATCTCACACCTCCTGCTAGGTTTCCCACATATTAGGGTAAGTTCACACAGGGTTTTTTGGATCGGAACTTGAGGCGGAGGCCATCTCAGGTTCCGATCCAAAAACCGGGTATCCGTGACTGGAAGCCGATGCACTGCACCAGCCGCGCACTCCGCTCCGGATTAGGCCCAATTACCAAAATACGAGTAGCTGTGACTGGATGCCGATGCAGTGCACTCTGCTCTGGATTGGGCCTAGTCAGGAGGGAAGTGTCTTCAGGCGGATGTCGCGAGGCGACTCGTCCTGAAGACTGAGCATCTCATTTCTTTATTTTCAGGAGCCGGAAGAAACGGCTCCAGGAAAAAAGACCTGAGCAGCTCCCATTGATTTCAATGGGAGCCGTCTTTTTGGTCACAGTTTTCAGGCGGATACGGCCTCAAAATCTTGACCAAAAAACTCCCTGTGAACTTACCCTTACTGCTGATCACTGGGGACTTCGTAATCATTTTATCAGAAAGGGACACTCCTAATAGTATACACTATATATATGTGGCTGTTTATGTGAAAAGGGCCCACACTGTCGATATGGAGTTCTTGGTATCATTGTAACGGTTATGGTGTAACATTTTTTGTTAATTTTTTGTTAAACATAATTTGTAAACTTGACATATTTTTAAATAAAATTTTTGCATAAAACAAAATTGTGATTTTTTTACCCAAATATGTTTTGGACTATTTTCTCTATAATTAGTATCGACGATCTGGGCCCTTTTCACGTAAACAGCCACATATACTCTCCTGGTGAACCCCCCACCCTGCTGCTTTAGTGGTCCCCAGACTCAGCAGTCTTAGGTCATATATGTAGGGAGCAGGGAGCAGTACTGAGGCTGCAGCGATCACATGTACACATATGGCAGCAGGTACCAGCACTGGAGGAGAAGTTTAACGCATAGATATTAATTTTTGTTTTTGGCCACTTTCCCTACCTTAAGTCATTTTTTACAGGGCCATGACAAGCCCTTTAGTCCCACAGACCCCATCCACACTCCCAGGTCACAAGCTGGAAGGCCTCCGGGGCTATCTAAGGTACACAGGCTTCTTATGTTGTGACACACCGACTCTCACTAAGTTTCTTTTCTCTGGTGAGAAGGTTGTTACTGTGGTTTTGTGCAATCCCAAGGCAAGAGGCGCCGGTGCAAAACCTACAGTATTGTGGTCTGTCTTTTTCTAGCCCTTTTCCTGTTCTCTTCAACAACATGATATAATATGAAGCAAATCTGTTTACTGCGCTGTTCTATAGGATGTGATTGATATGGCAGCTCACACCTTCACTCTTTGTTAGGGCCATACGCCACCTCATCTGTCCCCTGTATTCACTGACATAGGATAGGTCACCAATACGGGATCGGTGGGGGTCCAACACCCAGGAAGAGGTAATAGCTGTGGCCTCTTCACTAAATAACAAGCACAGTGCCATACACATCATAGTGGTTGTGCTTGGTATTGCAGCTCAGCCCTAGTTGCATGAATGGGACTGAACTGTTGCTGTACCAAGTGACTGATGAACATAATGTAGCGCTTGAGAGCACGAATTGGAGGGGCACCGGGTGTCAGGTCCTCAAAAGATAAGTCATGGACATCTCCTTTAAGGGCTCCACACCCCAAAAATAAGCCTTTACTTTTACTCATACCTGAGCTGGGTGATACCCAATATCTCTGACATTACAATTGCCACAAGGGATGTCACCCAGCTTTCTTAAAACCCTGAATGGCATATCTGCCAATGATACAGTTCCCTGCAGGACCTGTGCTGGTGGCCAACTTTCCCAGAAAGACATATAACTAAGATGTTGGATGAATGCCAACTTTAATAACTTGAACACAAAGAACTTTATTTCCGTATTTAGGCCGGGGGCCCCACGTTGCAAAAACGCAGCAAATTGGCCAACGACCGAAACGTGAAAAATCGCTGAGTTTTACACTACCTGCAAAGTGGATGAGATTCTGGCTAATCCCATTTCCACATTGCAGATAAAAATCCGTGGCGGGCATGCTGCGATTTCAAAAATCGTTGCAATTTTGTAACTCGCTGCATGTCAGTGATACCTACGGAAATGCCGGCGGATTCTGTATAGGTATAATGGGGAGAGAAAGTCTGAAGAGGAAAACGCTGCAGAAAAAAACACACTGGTTTCCCCCGCTGTCTTTCCTTTTTTTGCTGCAGTTCATGACGTGGGGCCTTAGGCAATACCTCGTGCCAAGGCTGCGTTTCTGGTTTTGAGGAGAGGGGAGACGTATTGGCGGTTCCATTACGGTTCCTATTCCTTCTAAAGCTTCTCCCGGCTTTGGCTCAAAAAAAACTTTAGAAAAATGTGCAACAAAAATACAGTTTCACCGCAATGTGTGGCCGCCGTTTTAAGGAGGAAAGGTAAAACAAAAAGTAGACAGTGAATGTAAGGGATTGCAGAGCGCCGTGCCTCCTAAAGAGCGGGAATAGCAGGGCTCGGCAACGCTCCAAGCACAGCCATTCCATTTTGCAGCTGGCAGATTTCCCAAATAAGGTTTAGAAGAGAAGCATAGCAGCGCTCTACCCCCTCGGCCTCGTACCTCAGCGGCTTCATCCTCCAGCTGAACCTCAGTGTTAATCTGCTAGGAAAGCATTTCATCACACAATGTTTGTGCTCTGTCAGTGAAAGCTTCATGTTCAGGAAAAGGACAATATTTGTCTAAACGTCTGCAGCCGCGTTGGGTCGGCGAATGAAGCGATCGCCCCCGGAGGGCGACGAGGGTCCGGTCCACGGCTGTATCTGCCAGATCGTACCTAGGCAATGATAAGATATGTGAAACAAATTAGCAGATCCCATCTAATGTCTCCTCATGATCCAGACAGGGCGGCCATGATGAAGCTGAGCACAGTTTGGTTGCAGATACTTGTGACTCTATGTTCACGTCGGCGCTGCTCTGTCCATTGTTCTGGTCCATTGGAGGACCAGAACAATGGACACACAGACAGCTAAAATAGTAGACACCAACGGTCTATTAGCTGCATTTTGCATGTCATTACTCACTGCACTGCAGAAATTGGCCCAGCACCCCCAGCTATGGCAAGGATTAGACTTACATAATTTGGTTACCCCCAAACCCCAGCGGTGCTTTATGATACAAGCTACAGCTTAAAACTCAATATAGCTTCTGTCCCTGGACGTCCCTATAAACAGGCATGCTCGGCTGATCATAGGGGAGAAGGGGTAAGGCTGCGCATGCGGAAATGCAGCTATCCGGCCGTCCTCGTTCACATTAGATTCTCAGCGGATCTATAAGACAAGCGCAACGAAATAGCCACAAACCACACAGCACAAATCAATAGGACAAGCGAATATAAAAAACTTGTAATATAGCTTATAAGAGAAAAATGCTTCTTTCTCCACGTACTGTGTCATGTACTTTTCTTCCGCCCTCGTAAACTGACAGTCACTCTGAAATTTCCGTTAAATTTGACTTAGCTATTTTAAGAAGGACTGAGACCCGCTGACGTGTCAAATTGTACATTGCTGGTTTACGGAGACGGAAAGGTGGAGGAGACAAATAAGCAGAGATATAAGAAGAAATATAAGCAGAGATATAAGCCGAGATATAAGAAGATGGAGGCTGCTACAGTTTATAGGAAGTTTCTATTTCACCCCAAGTGCTTCAATTACATTACAGGGGATATCTGATTTCTACGATTGATGACCTATCCTTAGATATTGGCTAAACCCACAGAATTTTTGAGAATAATTTGGGGGCTGAGCGCCTAATGTGTATGGAGGTCCCCTGACTCTCTTCCAACTGCAGATATTGGGGGGAGATAAGGATTGGGCTGTAGAATTTCAACATGACCAATTTGGTCTCAGGGTAGATAAGACACCGACAGAGGAGTCTGGTATTGACTCCATCTCCTTTCCTTATTCAAGACATATGGGTGAGCCGAGGGTGCGTGTGTATAGTACAGTTGGGACAGATAGCTGTTGACTAAAATGATTTGGTTTAGATGGGTGTTAGCCTTGGTTCACATCTGCGTTTGGTAATCCATTTGGGGCCTCCTTCCCGAACAGACTAGTAAATGAATTTGCAAGCGCTGTGCAGTAAAAACACACAGACCCCATAGGCTATAATGGGGTCTGTGTGCTTGCCGCAAGATCTCTGCACATAGCATGCGGACAGGACAGTAGATTGTGAAGTGTTCCCTGCGGAGATCTCTCGTCAAGCACACAGACCCCATTATAGTCTAAAGAGTCCATGTGCTATCACTGCACCCCGCTTTCCAGTGCGTTTGGTATTCCGTTCCCCATGCAGACTCCCCCGAAGGGATTACCAACGCAGATGTGAACGAGGCCTTACTGTGGCTCATCTTTGGTGCACGGCACTTTCTTGTGCCAAATGTCTGACACATGCCCCATTCTGCACGAGAAGGGGTAGAGCAGGGTGAGGCAGGGACACTTTGGGCCGATTAATGTATTTATAACTCACCCCAGAAAATTGTTGTGAGTTACAAAGCAAATCGATGTCAAATAATCATGAGCCTGGTAATAATTCATACACACCTCGCTACACGTGGGGACTTTAGAAAACACCAATTTTAAAGGATTTTCCCCATTGCATATCGCCAGTGCTGGATTTTTTTGCATCACTCGATTGGAGAAAGTTATGACAGAGTATTAGAAGAGGGGTCTACTTCTTTTTCCAAAAAAAGCGCCACCCTTGTCCTCAGGATGCGCCAGGAATTGCAGCTCTGCCCCGTTAACCCCTACAGAGCTGCAATATGAGACATGGACATACTTTGTGCAATGGTCCCCAACCTGGGACTCTCCAATGTTGCAAAACTACATCTCTCGAGTCTGTCAGGGCATGCTGGGAGTTGTAGTTTAATAACAGCTGAACATCCACAGGTCCTAGTCCGCAGCGCAGATACACCTGAGCCTGTCGGCTCTTTATCCAGCGCGGTGTTTTCTCTTTTCCGTTAATTATCGCCTGGAATACGGCGGCCGTATATTTGCATAACTTGAAGTGAGCGCTCTATTTGTGTTTACATAGGGCACGCTGTGTATAATTTTCTAAAATATTATCTCAGCGTTTCCCGAGGTCTCGGTTAATAGGAAACAGTAATGATTCCTCTCTGTAGAACATGGCGATGTTCACACTGTGATCATTTGTATAAAATATTAATGACTTGCTGTTCCACAACTAAACACCAACCTGCCAAGAGGAGCTCATTAGTGGTGAGTGTCAGGAGCTGGCACGTCGCCGGCGTACAATGTACCGTCTGACTTACCTTCCATGCGTGTTATGCCGAGCCACAAAAGAGCCCTTGTCTCCTTTAAGTTGCTCAAACGCTTCTATTGACATAAGGGGCTTAAGACACCCGGGGTAATGGCGCTCCCCCCGGCCAGCCCGGCTATTATAGGCGTCTGTCACAGTTAATCGCAGTTTTTGGCTGCCTCCCTACTGAAAATTGTCCCGAAAAATATGTTATGTCATGAAATAGTCCCTGAAATGGACAGTGCCTCTGGCAGGGGGACAGTATGGGGGGGGGGTATTCTCGAGCTATGGTGTGGTGTGTGGGGGATATTGGTTGCTGGGTCGTTATGTACAGGGGCATTCCCTGGCTGGGCACTGTATATGGGGGCACTGCGTATGAGGGGTATTCGCCATCTATGGTACTGTGTATGGGGAATGTTTTATTATCTGTCTGGAGCGCTAAGTATAAGGGGGTATTCTCTGGCTGGGGTGCAGTGTTGGGGGTATTCTCTGGCTGAGGTGCAGTGTTGGGGGTATTCTCTGGCTGAGGTGCAGTGTTGGGGGTATTCTCTGGCTGAGGTGCAGTGTTGGGGGTATTCTCTGGCTGGGGTGCAGTGTTGGGGGTATTCTCTGGCTGGGGTGCAGTGTTGGGGGTATTCTCTGGCTGGGGTGCAGTGTTGGGGGTATTCTCTGGCTGGAGTGCAGTGTTGGGGGTATTCTCTGGCTGGGGTGCAGTGTTAGGGGTATTCTCTGGCTGGGGTGCAGTGTTGGGGGTATTCTCTGGCTGGGGTGCAGTGTTGGGGGTATTCTCTGGCTGGGGTGCAGTGTTGGGGGTATTCTCTGGCTGGGGTGCAGTGTTGGGGGTATTCTCTGGCTGGGGTGCAGTGTTGGGGGTATTCTCTGGCTGGGGTGCAGTGTTGGGGGTATTCTCTGGCTGGGGTGCAGTGTAGGGGTATTCTCTGGCTGGGGTGTAGTGTAGGGGGTATTCTCTGGCTGGGGTGCAGTGTAGGGGGTATTCTCTGGCTGGGGTGTAGTGTTGGGGGTATTCTCTGGCTGGGGTGCAGTGTTGGGGGTATTCTCTGGCTGGAGTGCAGTGTTGGGGGTATTCTCTGGCTTGGGCACTGTGTATTGGTGTATTGACTGGCTCAGACTTTATATGGGGTACTGTGGAATTGCATTTGGGGGTGCTGAGAGTATGGAGGGGTATTCTCTGCCTCAGACATTCTATATAGGGTTACATGGGCACCGTATATTGGGGTATTCTCTGGCTCGGACATTGTAAATTGGGGGATTCTCTGGCTCGGGTGAACTGTGTATTGGGGTATGCCCTGGCACTGCATATGGGGGCACTGTGTATTGGGGGACTCTCTGGCTCGGACACTGTATATTGGGGGATTCTCTGGCACCGTATATGAGGGCACTGTATATCGGGGGATTCTCTGGCTCGGGCACTGTATATGGGGCACTGTGTATTGGGGTATTCTCTGGCTCGGGCACTGTGTATTGGGGTATTCTCTGGGTCAGACACTGTATATTGTGAGATGCTCTGGCACTGTATATGAGGGATTCTCTGGCTCGGACACTGTATATTGGGGGATGCTCTGGCACTCTATATGGGGCACTGTGTATTGGGGGATTCTCTGGCTCGGGCACTGTATATGGGGCACTGTGTATTGGGGGATTCTCTGGCTCGGGCATTCTATATGGGGCACTGTATATTGAGGGATGCTCTGGCACTCTATATGGGGCACTGTGTATGGGGGGATTCTCTGGCTCGGGCACTGTATATGGGGCACTGTGTATGGGGGGATTCTCTGGCTCGAGCACTGTATATGGGGCACTGTGTATGGGGGGATTCTCTGGCTCGGGCACTGTATATGGGGCACTGTATATTGGGGGATTCTCTGGCTCTGTATATTGGGGGATTCTCTGGCTCGGGCACTGTATATTGGGGATTCTCTGGCTCGGGCACTGTGTATGGGGGGATTCTCTGACTCGGGCACTGTATATGGGGCACTGTGTATTGGAGGAATTCTCTGGCTCGGGCACTGTATATGGGGCACTGTGTATTGGAGGAATTCTCTGGCTCGGGCACTGTATATTGGGGGATGCTCGGGCACTGTATATGGGGGATTCTCTGGCTTGGACACTGTATATTGGGGGATGCTCGGGCACTGTATATGGGGCACTGTGTATTGGGGGATTCTCTGGCTTTTACACTGTATATTGGGGGATGCTCGGGCACTGTATATGGGGGATGCTCTGGCTTGGACACTGTATATTGGAGGATGCTCGGGCACTGTATATGGGGCACTGTGTATTGGGGGATTCTCTGGCTCGGGCACTGTATATGGGGGATGCTCTGGCTTGGACACTGTATATTGGGGGATGCTCGGGCACTGTATATGGGGCACTGTGTATTGGGGGATTCTCTGGCTCGGGCAATGTATATGGGGCACTGTATATTGAGGGATGCTCTGGCACTCTATATGGGGCACTGTGTATGGGGGGATTCTCTGGCTTGGAAACTGTATATGGGGCACTGTGTATGGGGGGATTCTCTGGCTCGGGCACTGTATATGGGGCACTGTGTATGGGGGGATTCTCTGGCTCGGGCACTGTATATGGGGCACTGTATATTGGGGGATTCTCTGGCTCTGTATATTGGGGGATTCTCTGGCTCGGGCACTGTATATTGGGGATTCTCTGGCTCGGGCACTGTGTATTGGGGATTCTCTGGCTCGGGCACTGTATATGGGGCACTGTGTATTGGAGGAATTCTCTGGCTCGGGCACTGTATATTGGGGGATGCTCGGGCACTGTACATGGGGCACTGTATATTGGGGGATTCTCTGGCTCTGTATATTGGGGGATTCTCTGGCTCTGTATATTGGGGATTCTCTGGCTCGGGCACTGTGTATTGGGGATTCTCTGGCTCGGGCACTGTGTATTGGGGATTCTCTGGCTCGGGCACTGTATATGGGGCACTGTGTATTGGAGGAATTCTCTGGCTCGGGCACTGTATATGGGGCACTGTGTATTGGAGGAATTCTCTGGCTCGGGCACTGTATATTGGGGGATGCTCGGGCACTGTACATGGGGCACTGTATATTGGGGGATGCTCGGGCACTGTATATGGGGGATTCTCTGGCTCGGACACTGTATATTGGGGGATGCTCGGGCACTGTATATTGGGGGATTCTCTGGCTCGGGCACTGTATATTGGGGGATGCTCGGGCACTGTATATGGGGGATTCTCTGGCTCGGACACTGTATATTGGGGGATTCTCTGGCTCGGGCACTGTATATTGGGGGATTCTCTGGCTCGGGCACTGTATATGGGGGATTCTCTGGCTCGGGCACTGTATATGGGGGATGCTCTGGCTCGGGCACTGTATATTGGGGGATTCTCTGGCTCGGGCACTGTATATTGGGGGATTCTCTGGCTCGGACACTGTATATTGGGGGATGCTCGGGCACTGTATATTGGGGGATTCTCTGGCTCGGGCACTGTATATGGGGGATTCTCTGGCTCGGGCGCTGTATATTGGGGGATTCTCTGGCTCGGGCACTGTATATTGGGGGATTCTCTGGCTCGGGCACTGTATATTGGGGGATTCTCTGGCTCGGGCACTGTATATTGGGGGATTCTCTGGCTCGGGCACTGTATATTGGGGGATGCTCGGGCACTGTATATTGGGGGATTCTCTGGCTCGGGCACTGTATATGGGGGATGCTCTGGCTTGGACACTGTATATTGGGGGATGCTCGGGCACTGTATATTGGGGGATTCTCTGGCTCGGACACTGTATATTGGGGGATGCTCGGGCACTGTATATTGGGGGATTCTCTGGCTCGGGCACTGTATATGGGGGATTCTCTGGCTCGGGCGCTGTATATTGGGGGATTCTCTGGCTCGGGCACTGTATATTGGGGGATTCTCTGGCTCGGGCACTGTATATTGGGGGATTCTCTGGCTCGGGCACTGTATATTGGGGGATTCTCTGGCTCGGGCACTGTATATTGGGGGATGCTCGGGCACTGTATATTGGGGGATTCTCTGGCTCGGGCACTGTATATTGGGGGATTCTCTGGCTCGGGCACTGTATATTGGGGGATGCTCGGGCACTGTATATTGGGGGATTCTCTGGCTCGGACACTGTATATTGGGGGATTCTCTGGCTCGGGCACTGTATATTGGGGGATTCTCTGGCTCGGGCACTGTATATTGGGGGATTCTCTGGCTCGGGCACTGTATATTGGGGGATTCTCTGGCTCGGGCACTGTATATTGGGGGATGCTCGGGCACTGTATATTGGGGGATTCTCTGGCTCGGGCACTGTATATTGGGGGATGCTCGGACACTGTATATTGGGGGATTCTCTGGCTCGGGCACTGTATATTGGGGGATGCTCGGGCACTGTATATTGGGGGATTCTCTGGCTCGGACACTGTATATTGGGGGATTCTCTGGCTCGGGCACTGTATATTGGGGGATGCTCGGGCACTGTATATTGGGGGATGCTCGGGCACTGTATATTGGGGGATTCTCTGGCTCGGACACTGTATATTGGGGGATTCTCTGGCTCGGGCACTGTATATTGGGGGATTCTCTGGCTCGGGCACTGTATATTGGGGGATTCTCTGGCTCGGGCACTGTATATTGGGGGATTCTCTGGCTCGGGCACTGTATATTGGGGGATTCTCTGGCTCGGGCACTGTATATTGGGGGATGCTCGGGCACTGTATATTGGGGGATTCTCTGGCTCGGGCACTGTATATTGGGGGATGCTCGGGCACTGTATATTGGGGGATGCTCGGGCACTGTATATTGGGGGATGCTCGGGCACTGTATATTGGGGGATGCTCGGGCACTGTATATTGGGGGATTCTCTGGCTCGGACACTGTATATTGGGGGATTCTCTGGCTCGGGCACTGTATATTGGGGGATGCTCGGGCACTGTATATTGGGGGATGCTCGGGCACTGTATATTGGGGGATTCTCTGGCTCGGGCACTGTATATTGGGGGATGCTCGGGCACTGTATATTGGGGGATGCTCGGGCACTGTATATTGGGGGATGCTCGGGCACTGTATATTGGGGGATTCTCTGGCTCGGGCACTGTATATTGGGGGATTCTCTGGCTCGGGCACTGTATATTGGGGGATTCTCTGGCTCGGGCACTGTATATTGGGGGATGCTCAGGCACTGTATATTGGGGGATGCTCGGGCACTGTATATTGGGGGATTCTCTGGCACTGTATATTGGGGGATGCTCGGGCACTGTATATTGGGGGATGCTCGGGCACTGTATATTGGGGGATTCTCTGGCTCGGACACTGTATATTGGGGGATTCTCTGGCTCGGGCACTGTATATTGGGGGATGCTCGGGCACTGTATATTGGGGGATGCTCGGACACTGTATATTGGGGGATGCTCGGGCACTGTATATTGGGGGATGCTCGGGCACTGTATATTGGGGGATGCTCGGGCACTGTATATTGGGGGATGCTCGGGCACTGTATATTGGGGGATGCTCGGGCACTGTATATTGGGGGATTCTCTGGCACTGTATATTGGGGGATGCTCGGGCACTGTATATTGGGGGATGCTCGGGCACTGTATATTGGGGGATGCTTGGGCACTGTATATTGGGGGATGCTCGGGCACTGTATATTGGGGGATTCTCTGGCTCGGACACTGTATATTGGGGGATGCTCGGGCACTGTATATTGGGGGATTCTCTGGCTCGGGCACTGTATATGGGGGATTCTCTGGCTCGGGCGCTGTATATTGGGGGATTCTCTGGCTCGGGCACTGTATATTGGGGGATTCTCTGGCTCGGGCACTGTATATTGGGGGATTCTCTGGCTCGGGCACTGTATATTGGGGGATTCTCTGGCTCGGGCACTGTATATTGGGGGATGCTCGGGCACTGTATATTGGGGGATTCTCTGGCTCGGGCACTGTATATTGGGGGATTCTCTGGCTCGGGCACTGTATATTGGGGGATGCTCGGGCACTGTATATTGGGGGATTCTCTGGCTCGGACACTGTATATTGGGGGATTCTCTGGCTCGGGCACTGTATATTGGGGGATTCTCTGGCTCGGGCACTGTATATTGGGGGATGCTCGGGCACTGTATATTGGGGGATTCTCTGGCTCGGACACTGTATATTGGGGGATTCTCTGGCTCGGGCACTGTATATTGGGGGATTCTCTGGCTCGGGCACTGTATATTGGGGGATGCTCGGGCACTGTATATTGGGGGATTCTCTGGCTCGGGCACTGTATATTGGGGGATGCTCGGACACTGTATATTGGGGGATTCTCTGGCTCGGGCACTGTATATTGGGGGATGCTCGGGCACTGTATATTGGGGGATTCTCTGGCTCGGACACTGTATATTGGGGGATTCTCTGGCTCGGGCACTGTATATTGGGGGATGCTCGGGCACTGTATATTGGGGGATGCTCGGGCACTGTATATTGGGGGATTCTCTGGCTCGGACACTGTATATTGGGGGATTCTCTGGCTCGGGCACTGTATATTGGGGGATTCTCTGGCTCGGGCACTGTATATTGGGGGATTCTCTGGCTCGGGCACTGTATATTGGGGGATTCTCTGGCTCGGGCACTGTATATTGGGGGATTCTCTGGCTCGGGCACTGTATATTGGGGGATGCTCGGGCACTGTATATTGGGGGATTCTCTGGCTCGGGCACTGTATATTGGGGGATGCTCGGGCACTGTATATTGGGGGATGCTCGGGCACTGTATATTGGGGGATGCTCGGGCACTGTATATTGGGGGATTCTCTGGCTCGGACACTGTATATTGGGGGATTCTCTGGCTCGGGCACTGTATATTGGGGGATGCTCGGGCACTGTATATTGGGGGATGCTTGGGCACTGTATATTGGGGGATGCTCGGGCACTGTATATTGGGGGATTCTCTGGCTCGGGCACTGTATATTGGGGGATTCTCTGGCTCGGGCACTGTATATTGGGGGATGCTCGGGCACTGTATATTGGGGGATGCTCGGGCACTGTATATTGGGGGATGCTCGGGCACTGTATATTGGGGGATTCTCTGGCTCGGACACTGTATATTGGGGGATTCTCTGGCTCGGGCACTGTATATTGGGGGATGCTCGGGCACTGTATATTGGGGGATGCTCGGGCACTGTATATTGGGGGATGCTCGGGCACTGTATATTGGGGGATGCTCGGGCACTGTATATTGGGGGATGCTCGGGCACTGTATATTGGGGGATTCTCTGGCTCGGACACTGTATATTGGGGGATTCTCTGGCTCGGGCACTGTATATTGGGGGATGCTCGGGCACTGTATATTGGGGGATGCTCGGGCACTGTATATTGGGGGATGCTCGGGCACTGTATATTGGGGGATGCTCGGGCACTGTATATTGGGGGATTCTCTGGCTCGGACACTGTATATTGGGGGATTCTCTGGCTCGGGCACTGTATATTGGGGGATTCTCTGGCTCGGGCACTGTATATTGGGGGATTCTCTGGCTCGGGCACTGTATATTGGGGGATTCTCTGGCTCGGGCACTGTATATTGGGGGATGCTCGGGCACTGTATATTGGGGGATGCTCGGGCACTGTATATTGGGGGATTCTCTGGCACTGTATATTGGGGGTTGCTCGGGCACTGTATATTGGGGGATGCTCGGGCACTGTATATTGGGGGATTCTCTGGCTCGGACACTGTATATTGGGGGATTCTCTGGCTCGGGCACTGTATATTGGGGGATGCTCGGGCACTGTATATTGGGGGATGCTCGGACACTGTATATTGGGGGATGCTCGGGCACTGTATATTGGGGGATGCTCGGGCACTGTATATTGGGGGATGCTCGGGCACTGTATATTGGGGGATGCTCGGGCACTGTATATTGGGGGATGCTCGGGCACTGTATATTGGGGGATTCTCTGGCACTGTATATTGGGGGATGCTCGGGCACTGTATATTGGGGGATGCTCGGGCACTGTATATTGGGGGATGCTCGGGCACTGTATATTGGGGGATGCTTGGGCACTGTATATTGGGGGATGCTCGGGCACTGTATATTGGGGGATTCTCTGGCTCGGGCACTGTATATTGGGGGATGCTCGGGCACTGTATATTGGGGGATGCTCGGGCACTGTATATTGGGGGATGCTCGGGCACTGTATATTGGGGGATGCTCGGGCACTGTATATTGGGGGATGCTCGGGCACTGTATATTGGGGGATGCTCGGGCACTGTATATTGGGGGATTCTCTGGCACTGTATATTGGGGGATGCTTGGGCACTGTATATTGGGGGATGCTCGGGCACTGTATATTGGGGGATGCTCGGACACTGTATATTGGGGGATGCTCGGGCACTGTATATTGGGGGATGCTCGGGCACTGTATATTGGGGGATTCTCTGGCTCGGGCACTGTATATTGGGGGATGCTCGGGCACTGTATATTGGGGGATGCTCGGGCACTGTATATTGGGGGATTCTCTGGCTCGGGCACTGTATATTGGGGGATGCTCGGGCACTGTATATTGGGGGATTCTCTGGCTCGGGCACTGTATATTGGGGGATGCTCGGGCACTGTATATTGGGGGATGCTCGGGCACTGTATATTGGGGGATGCTCGGGCACTGTATATTGGGGGATGCTCGGGCACTGTATATTGGGGGATGCTCGGGCACTGTATATTGGGGGATGCTCGGGCACTGTATATTGGGGGATGCTCGGGCACTGTATATTGGGGGATGCTCGGGCACTGTATATGGACATTTTAGGGCAGAGATTACACAGAAAAGTATATGAACCCTATAACACTTATTACAGACACACTACATGGCGCTCACAGCCCTCGGTGCAGGACACGGTACAGATGTGGCCACACTTTTATACATTTTTATCCAGCTTTACCTTCCTTCTGTTTCTGGGAAAGCTGTGTGGAAAGTCCTGAGGTAGTATTGGGGCCTCCACAGGGTTTGTCACTATTCCCATGCCTCTTACTATAAGACCAGGGCCTGTCATGGCCGGGCAGTCTCTTCAGGACTATAATGCTGTACAGCGCTGCGGAACATGTTGGCGCCATATACATACTATGACATTACTTTGGGCTGCAGGTTCTCCTTCATTTTGGGGACGGTCCTCTCTGAGCCTTCCCTGTTTACCTGCTATAGACTGCACCGCCTAGTCCTACGTGCAGATCCGGTTGCTAAGCGGCGGTTGCTAGGGCCGCCATTTTGAAAAGAGGTAGGAGACCGAAGAACGGAAGAGCCCGAGCCGCGCGGCCTCCTCTTCCGGAACGAGATTTTTGTGGAGGAAATGGCGCCGGTGGATGTGTTGACCGTGTTTGCAGTGCAGCCTCTGTCAGACTGAGGGGCTCCCAGGCCGCAGTCCTATGTCCGAGCAGTGCACTTTATATACATGAGGTAAGGACACCCGAATCCTGCACACCCGGCGGGTTACCCGCCCTCTCCGAGCACAGGGCGACGGACCTGCAGCAGTGTATAGCAGCATAGCGCCTGTCGCCATCACAACCTACTGCGGCTTATGGCTGATAACGGTACCGGGATACGTGCGCTAAATACCGGCGGTATATGCACTAGATATGGGGGTACCTGCCCTGATACCGGGATACGTGCACTAGATATGGGGGTACCTGCACTAGATATGGGGGTACCTGCCCTGATACCGGGATACCTGCACTAGATATGGGGGTACCTGCACTAGATATGGGGGTACCTGCCTTGATACCGGGATACGTGCACTAGATATGGGGGTACCTGCACTAGATATGGGGGTACCTGCACTAGATATGGGGGTACCTGCACTAGATATGGGGGTACCTGCACTAGATATGGGGGTACCTGCACTAGATATGGGGGTACCTGCCCTGATACCGGGATACGTGCACTAGATATGGGGGTACCTGCCCTGGATACCAGATTATTCACTAGATATGGGGTTGCATGCACTGGAAATGGGGGTACGTGCCCTGGATCCTGGAATATATGCACTAGATATGGGGGTACATGCACTAGATATGGGGGTACATGCCCTGGGCTCTGGAATATGTGCATTAGATATGGGGGTACGTGCCCTGGATCCTGGAATATGTGCATTAGATATGGGGGTACATGCCCTGGAATATGCATTAGATATGGGGGTACATGCCCTGGATCCTGGAATATGTGCACTAGATATGGGGGTACGTGCCCTGGATACTGGAATATGTGCACTAGATATGGGGGTACGTGCCCTGGATCCTGGAATATGTGCACTAATTATGGGGGTACATGCCCTGGATCCTGGAATATGTGCACTAATTATGGGGGTACGTGCCCTGGATCCTGGAATATGTGCACTAATTATGGGGGTACATGCCCTGGATACTGGAATATGTGCATTAGATATGGGGGTACATGCCCTGGATACTGGAATATGTGCACTAGATATAGGGGTACATGCCCTGGATCCTGGAATATGTGCACTAGATATAGGGGTACCTGCACTAGATACTGGAATTATGTGCACTAGATATGGGGGTATATGCCCTGGATACTGGAATATGTGCACTAGATATGGGGGTACATGCCCTGGATACTGGAATATGTGCACTAGATATAGGGGTACATGCCCTGGATACTGGAATATGTGCACTAGATATAGGGGTACATGCCCTGGATACTGGAATATGTGCACTAGATATAGGGGTACATGCCCTGGATACTGGAATATGTGCACTAGATATAGGGGTACATGCCCTGGATACTGGAATATGTGCATTAGATATGAGGTTACGTGCCCTGGATCCTGGAATATGTGCACTAGATATAGGGGTACATGCCCTGGATCCTGGAATATGTGCACTAGATATGGGGGTACCTGCACTAGATACTGGAATTATGTGCACTAGATATGGGGGTACATGCCCTGGATCCTGGAATATGTGCACTAGATATAGGGGTACATGCCCTGGATCCTGGAATATGTGCACTAGATATGGGGGTACCTGCACTAGATACTGGAATTATGTGCACTAGATATGGGGGTACATGCCCTGGATACTGGAATATGTGCATTAGATATGAGGTTACGTGCCCTGGATCCTGGAATATGTGCACTAGATATAGGGGTACATGCCCTGGATCCTGGAATATGTGCACTAGATATGGGGGTACATGCACTGGATACTGGAATATGTGCATTAGATATGGGGGTACATGCCCTGGATACTGGAATATGTGCATTAGATATGGGGGTACATGCCCTGGATACTGGAATATGTGCATTAGATATGGGGGTACATGCCCTGGATACTGGAATATGTGCATTAGATATGAGGTTACGTGCCCTGGATCCTGGAATATGTGCACTAGATATAGGGGTACATGCCCTGGATCCTGGAATATGTGCACTAGATATGGGGGTACCTGCACTAGATACTGGAATTATGTGCACTAGATATGGGGGTACATGCCCTGGATCCTGGAATATGTGCACTAGATATGGGGGTACATGCCCTGGATACTGGAATATGTGCATTAGATATGAGGTTACGTGCCCTGGATCCTGGAATATGTGCACTAGATATAGGGGTACATGCCCTGGATCCTGGAATATGTGCACTAGATATGGGGGTACCTGCACTAGATACTGGAATTATGTGCACTAGATATAGGGGTACATGCCCTGGATCCTGGAATATGTGCATTAGATATGGGGGTACGTGCACTGGGTACCCACATGTTTACATCCCGTGAGATTTCTTTATATGTGTGTGTTTCTGTACAGTCTATAGGGGAATGTGTCGTTGCACCAGTTTTCTTCTATAATGCATAGTTGTAAATATGGTTTGGCACGTCCCCTCTATAAACACCCTTATACAGACCCGTGTGTATGTATATATATATATATATATATATATATATATATATATATATATAATGTTGTATGCCTCCATAATAATCTTCTATATAGTCATCAGTGACCTGCGCACACTTAACCCCGTGATCACTGTAGCTCACTAGCTGGCAGTATTTTCCTACCCGTCTTGCATCCTCTCCATACACTGCATTATGTAAATTTCTGGGTGTAGATTGGGACATCGTTGTGTTATGAGTCTGCAATTTCTTCTATAGTTTCTGGGGCCTTATGTAATGCCGAGTGTCCTATAAGGTGTCTGTCTAGTGCAGGGATCTCTGCAGTCAGTTTATGTATGTGTTTATATTGTGTCCGGGCATGGTGTACGTCTTGCACAACGCCCGTATGTTTTCAGCCGTCCTCTTACGTCATCCCAGGATTAATATAGATTTTAATTACAGAGCATTGGACGCTGCAGCTACCAAAGACATTGAAGGAAGTCTGAGGAGGTAAGTCTGTCAGCAGCCCCAGTGTCTGTAGTGTTGTCTGGATGATGTTAAAATGTCAGCGGCAGGGGTAGGCGTGACGCCCATTCTCCAGCTGTGAGTCACCACAGTAGTCACTTGTTGTGCATGGATACGGCCGCTGTGTGCGCTCATCGCCATGTCCAGTGTCTGTGCTCAGATGGAGAAGAGTCACACACATTACTTTATTGTTACTGTTGCTTGTTTTTAGAAGTTTGTATCCGTGTTTCCTTAAAGGAGTTGTCCGGGCTTATGTTTTTGTTTTTTTTATGATCTCGTCTCAGGATGGACCATAAATCTATGATCACTAGGGGGTCGTCATCTGGATCCCGAACTGACCTGTAGACAAGTTTCAGCGCACGTTCAGTATACAATATGGGGCCGGAAGCAGAAAGCTCCGTCCATTGTCTCCATCCATCTGATTGATTAGAAATGTATGGCCTGTTCTGAAGATAAGCCCAGACAACCCCTTTAATAGCAAGGCTTCGGCTAAATGGCGAGCACGTCGTACCCCGCCAGGTCAGAGATGGCGTTGTAACACGGACGTCATTCCAAGTGAATATGGTCACGTGGTTGCTCAAAAGTTGTCCCAGAGCGGTTTTGGATTTTATTGCAACCGTCGCGTTACAGCAAGGCGCGCCGTGACCACATTCACTGAGGGTAGTATGGATCTGTTATCTTTGGCAATGCAACTTGTCGCCACCTAGCCCTGGCCTAAGTCTATGTCCTTGAGTTGTCCTCTGTCTAGTTGTGTCTTGTTCTTGAAAGTAAAGCCTATCCTAGGTTATGGGAGCTAGAATTTTTTTTTTGGATAGCTTGATCCAGGGACTTAGTACAATTGGCATGTTTGGTATGACATGGGGCAATTGGTGTCAACCTTGTGGGTTGTGTTTGTGTGTGGTGTTTATGTGTATATATATATATATATATATATATATATATATATATATATATACACAATCTCCCTCCCCACCCCCCTGTATCAATTTTATGTTAATGTGATGGCCTTGTCTTTATCCAACCTTATCTACTATGTTGCTACATTTTTGTATCTGTTTTTGGGAAAGTTGGGTCAGCCCTGTAGATAAGTACGTGACATTGGAGACAAATGCGGTGGCCCCTGCATGTAGATGCCCAGATCAGGGCCCTGCAGACTGTAATTCCGACTTTCTCTGCTGCACCCCTAAGTCACCATTACATTCCCATTAGGGGCTTTCCGAAGACCCTGAACATCAAGGTCACTCTTTTGGCATAAGCTGGGTACAGGGACTATATTTATATTCTGCATTTACCCCGGGAGACTGCATATAGTAAAGACAAGATGTGAACAGGGCCTTAGATGTTATCAAGATTAAGTAGGAAATAATAGGGCCAGCATTTAAATGCGTGGTAAATATCTGTATGTCTGCAGCCTTCACTGTAGAGCGCCCTCACTGGTCAGCCGGGGAACAGCCCATGGATTAGTTCCCAGTGTCAGCTGTACATAACCTGCTGGCTTTATGCTCATGGCAATGATGGTTTATTATATACAGTGATAACCCCCCTACCCATCCACTCCGTGTCCTGTGTAAGACTCCCGATATTACAGTCAGTGTTCCCTGGGAGCGGCCTGTCTCTTTCTGGTGCTTGGCAAGGGCAAACTTTGGCTGCAAATCCCATGGCGCTACCAATGACCGCCCTGCAACTCTTTCACCCATTGAAGTGAATGGAGTTACATTGCGACAGTGAAGTTACTGTGAGTTCTGGTTGCAAAAAAATAAATAAAAATACAGCATTGCTTTTTGCAACAAGAAGTCAAATTTGCTGTGCCCCTGGGATCGCAACACAACCCTATTCACTCCAGGTGGTCGTGCTATGGAGGTCACAGTTGCTGTGTAGCCCTAGTTGTCCTGTCTGGTGGCCATTACGTAACAGCAGGTTGCCATGTATCTGACAACTCTGTGACTAGCAAGTTGGTGGGCTACTGATTTATAGCTAACATTGTATAATTGTCTAGTTTGGTACATGGCTACTCTCTTAAGATTCGGTCACTGACTTGACTGACCCAGGCTCTCAGCCATTTATGAAGGAGTCAGAGCAGTCAGTCCATGTGCACGTGAATGAAGCTGTATTGCCATATTGGATGCAGCCAGTGGCACGGTTTTGGGGACCCCCTTTCTGATTCTAGTTATTAGATTGCAGCAAGTCCAGGTCTTCTATCCACCTCTGTGATTGACCAGAGACTTGCACTGTCTTTTTCCTGCTGCATTTGCGTTCAGTGTCAGATTCTTGGGTTAATATATAACGCACTTCTAGGTGCAGGTTCATCTCCAGGAGCTTTCACTGTGTTTATAGCAGGTTCTGATAAAGCTGTATACATTCAGCTGGAGATAAGCTTGCTATGTTAGATATAGCCCACACTCCGTTTACCTATAGATTTCCTAATAGTTACCCCTGGCGTGCCAAAACCTACAGCACCTTGCATTGCAAGCATTTGTGGCTATCTGCTGTTTATTGTCCTTTGTGCACATGGGATTACACTGGTGTTGTATACATACTTCCTAAATGTATTAGCCACCTATCTAGGAACTCTTTCCACCCCCCTCCCTCCCTGTTTTTCCCTATTTGTGGTGTTGCATTGCTAAGACCTGGGAATGAGGTGGGTGTACCTGATGATAATCGATTCCCTCCCCAGTGCTCGCTGACTACCCAGTAGCCACTGACACCGCCATAAAATATTCAACGCTGCAAGGAAAAAAGGAAAGTGAAAGTTGATACCTAGAAAATAATTTATGGGCTTGGCTGGAGAGAAAACCCTGTTAGAAATGTAAAAATTTCCAGATTGGGGATAGGGCAAAGGTGAGTGCGGAGCGGGGCTGATCCTAGTGATGTCTATGGGCATGTGTTGGATCAGAGCGCTGTGTATACATGTGATCTGCTGTAATCTCTTCCCTATTAGTGGTATCTCAGAGATAAGCGTCAAGGGCAGAACTATTTGTTTTACTGTGGAAAGTGAAGACATTGATATCTCAAGTGCAAAATAACTTGGTATCTAGAGCTGGGAAATGGAAACAGCCGCAGTGTCAGCCATGCAGATTTTCTGAATCCACGCTGTAGGTGACGTCCGTGCCTACTGTTATAGATGTGTAACTGCAGACTGTATAGGAGCCCATTCATTTCTGAGGTCCTGTACACATCAGTGCAGATCCATCTGCAAAATATGGAGCAACTCCTACTCTTGTCTGTATTCGCGTCTGGCCTGCAAAATGGAATATTGACCGCTAGGAAAATCCATTGATAACCTATTCATTGGAATGGTCATTGATCTCAGAATGGTGGGCGTCAGACACTGACAATCTGCTTCGAGCTGGGGGAGACGGGTGTCAGACTCCCATCATCTGATATAGATGGGGACTCCAAGGGGTTGTCCTAACAGTCTTTGGCAAGGAGGCTGCGGACGGTAGGAAACAAGAGAACCAGAGATTGATTCCTATGATGGTAACTGTGTAAGACCCGCTTCACCTCTGCATTTGGGCCATTCCGTTCCCCTAACCGCATTTAGGGGAATGGGATGGCACTCTTCTCTCTGCATTTTCTTAGAACCACACGGACCCCATTATAGTCTAGGAAATCGGCGGACCCCATAAGGTAACTGATATATTTTTTTTTTAATGCAGATAGGTTTACTATTTGGGGGATCCCCAAGTGGACTCCCCGAACGCAGCTGTGAAGTGAGCCGAAATGAACCAGGGCTCTCAATCTAAATTCTCTACCGATGTGTCTGTGTTTGGGTTTCCTCCTACACTCTCAACACGGGGAGAACTTACAAACTCCTTGCAGATGTTGTACTTGGCTGGAATCGAGCCCTGGACTCCAGTTTTGCAAGGCTCCAGTACTAACCCCTATCTGCACTGCCCTATCTGTCTAGGGCTACATGGTGATTTTAATAATGCAACAAAAAAAAAGCATGCGATTTGTCTTGTAACTTGTTGCATCGAAATCGGATGCCGGATCAGACTGCGAGTCGTCTGACTTAATATTTACAGCACCCAAAATAAAATTTCGGAGCCGTTGCAAGTTAGTCACAGACTGATTACGTTGATCTGTGTTGTCGGTTGTGACCCTCGCCAGATTTTGGTAACTGTCTTGTTGTGTACATGTGTAGTAGCACAACCACGTGTTATAGTGCGATCTTGTCATGCAGCCGTAGTCGTCACCACCACACAGATCCCCCTCTGGGGTGCACGTATTAGGATGGAGGATATGTATACACACTTCACTCTATTATGTCTGTGTGAAGCGGCGGCGTGCATGTATTGTGACACTTTTATTGTAGACCTGCTGGATGCTTCTACTTATTTTCAGGATGTGATCTCACAGGGGGCGCTGAGAGGTGACCTGCGGACATTACGGCTTGAAAATTGAATTCTCAGCCAGGGGGGTGGGGAAGAGCCGGAGCCGCTGCAGCTAGATTATCCCCGGGCCATGTCCGCTTTTGCAGCAGATCTGACCGTCCTTGATCCTTGCAGTGCGGAGTCCTCTCCTGGCACCTGCCTAAAATGCATTTTATCCCAAAATTGTATCCCTGGATAGAGCGGGCAAGTCAGTCATAGAGCTAAACGTCTGACATGCCCGAGCCGCTGGTTCAACACTTGTCAGCACTTTGTGTTCTTTATACTGTTGCATGCTTTGTATTGGTGCGTGTTGCAGCTTTTTGCTTTGCACTTAACCCTTTATATGCACTGTGGATTTTGCACGGGAATACATTAGAGGACCTGTTTCCCCTCAGTGTTACAATACTGGTGCATTGTGAAGTTACTCTGTTGTTGTCCTGGGTAATGTGATGGCTCTCCATTCCTCCCCCCTTACAGCCTGATGCCTGAGTATATCGGGATCTGTACAGCTACAATGTCCCTCATAAATATTTATTCATCCATCACTTCATATATTTCCAAGAGGAATAATAGAGGAACAGCACAGTGCCAAGAAAAGTTGCTCCAGTGTTGTCTCATAGAGGATGTGTTTTTGCCAAAACAGTTCAGGCAGAAGAGCTAACAGGGGCTTCTCAGGAGCAGATTCAGATGCCGCAGTCTCGTTGTGTAAATCTCTGCAACTGAATCTTTGCAACCATATGGGTTTGTTTAGGTCGCAAGTATTTCTGTGAGCCCTGTACTGATGACAAAGCTGCAGAACCTTCTGCAATTAGGTTAAAATGGTTGTCAATGGTTAGGAAAAAAAACCTGGCTTCTTCCTTTCTCAGGCTGCACCACCCCTGGCCATGGACTGCAGCTGAGCGACCATAAAACAAGTTAGAAGAAAGCGGCCATGTCTTTCTAAGGGCTCGTTCACATCTGCGTTCTTCTTTCCTTATTGCAGGTTTCCGTTTCCTGCATAAAACAGATGCAGGAGACGGAAACCTGCAGGAGTCTTTCATTTGAATGGGTGAGAAAGCTGTCCGGCCGTGCGCGGCAGTGAGCGTTTTGCGCTCTCCGCCGCGAAGCCGGGTTTTATAATCCGGACACAGAGTCGGACATGCACTACTCTGTGTCCGGATAAAAAAAATCCGGTTTCGCGGCGGAGAGCCTAAAACGCTCACCGCCGCGCACGGCCGGACCCGATCTATGGTTTCCGTCTTCTGCCATGCAGAAGACGGAAACCATAGTACGGACACATTGAACGCAGGTGTGAACCCAGCGTAAGGCGAATTGACACGCGTGTTGGAGACTCCGCCATAGATTTGCCGTATATTGGCAGAGAGAAGTCATTCTGCAAGTAGGGCTTGCATTATAATCTATGGTGTCCACTGGTAACCACTTTTTACGTGGATGAGGTCACCGTGCAGACCCAAATGATGGAGACTCGACCACTAGTGTGAGGCTGGTCTTACACGACCGGATTGAATGTACGCTCAGCAAGTTGCTCATCGGCAACATGGACTCCGAAGATTTCCGTGTCCTGCCGCTCTCGCCCATAGAGTTCTATGGACGAGTCCGTGCAGTGCCGCAATTCACAGCCATTACGGACATGTCCTATAAATTGCGGCCCAGCCACACCACGGATAAAATATCCGGTGGTGTAAGAGGCCACATTGAATATAATGTGTCCGCCATTGAAAACCCTCAATGGCGGACTTGCGTTACAGCCGTGTAAGACCAGTCTAAGGCTGGACATAAACCCTGCGAACACAACCGTAGTCATGTGCAAATCCCTGGAAAAAGGAAGGGCTGGCATCAGTTTGCATGGACTATCTCTGTGGACTAGATGAGACTGTACCGTGAAAAACAAGTCGGACTAGGACCTGCTCCGTATTGTGGGACTGTCCAATGGCCGCACATGGATGTGTGAAAACTACAACCATGTGCACGGTGCCATAGAAATCTGTTATAGATGCAAAATAAGAGAACTTGCTGGGGTGTCAGTCCTTTGGATTGTCACCACGAAACGGCCGGACAGAATTTCTAATGTCTTGTCAGGACTTTAGTGGCCGCCTCTGGATGTCTTCTCATGTAAGTACAAATGTCAAGGCTCTGGAAACCCCAGGCGCGGGCTGATGTTTGCCATGTTCATGCCAGCGTTAAAGTACATTCATACTGCTTCATGCCAGGGGACAGGATAATGTGACCGAGTGGGTGACCTGTA
Organism: Leptodactylus fuscus; assembly: GCF_031893055.1. Lineage (NCBI taxonomy): Eukaryota > Metazoa > Chordata > Amphibia > Anura > Leptodactylidae > Leptodactylus > Leptodactylus fuscus. The sequence goes on along the minus strand of NC_134272.1, from coordinate 11,600,015 downwards.
ATAACCCCGTGTATTATCACCTCTGTTAGGGTTAATGGAATATGTTCATGCGGTAAAGTGTGTATGTGGTGGGGGTCTGACTGCTGATCCTGAGATAGGAGGGTGAGGGGGTCTTGCACTCCGCAGAATGTAGGCCGTCCCCTGCTAGACGGGACCTCCTTACTCTCATTCACATCAATGGAGATAGCAGAGCGCTTGTGTTTTCGCCATCTCCGTCACTCCCATTGAAGCGAATGGCAGCGGGTTGTGTCCAGTAGGTGCGGGTAGAACATCCTTGGGATCAGCGGGTCGTCTTGGTGGTTAGACCACCCACAGATCAGCTATATATTCTATGTATAGGATATATGTATCATGGCATAACCCCTATACAAATGTCTGCTCTCCTGACATGTCTTAGTAAACTCTTCTCAATATCAATTCGGCAGCATTTTTTTTTTTTTTTTCCCTTTAAAACTTCAGTTGTTCCGCTCCTCTGTTATTCCTCCGGGAAACTTATAAATACACGTTTTCAATGTATTCATACATTTGTAGGAGGAATAACTGAGGATAACACAACATGGCGTTCAGAGATGTCCAGGATTATTGTAAAGTGAATACGATGGAGCAATGTCAGGTCGGTGACGGGTCCTCTTTACAGGTTGTGACCCTCATATGGCGTTATAGTCTACCCACTGGTAAGATTCTCTAGGTCCATGACGGTAAATGATCAAAAATATTGGTTTAGCTATGAAGGGAACCGCTCCTGACTTGGCGGCCAACTGATGGAAATGCTCGCTATCAGTCCCTGTGTTACTGCTGTCATAGGACAGATTGGGCTTTGAGCGGTGACCCTTGGACTCTTATCTGTGCCCATCACTGAGCAATCTGACTACTAGGCAAACAACAACCCGTGTGTAATGAAAGGGAACGTGATCCCTACTCTTATACCCCCGGCTGGTACAGGTACCTTGCAGGGGTGATGTCCACTTGTGGGCGGGGGCCACACTGAGAAGCTTGAAATGTTTGTCGTGATCTAGGACAATTATAAGACCTGTTCACACAGCCATTTGTGGGTCTGTAATACTGCACCCGTCATGTACCTCAGAATAGCTTTTGCGGCACACACAGGGGTTTACTATTTGGAAGAATAGTTGGCTCCTTCCTATAGCTTTAAGGGGAGGTTATGGTGACTAACAGAGGAGTCATGAAAGCCCCTGGGAGTCCATAACAGATTCGGAGACCTCCTGCACGGTGTACACAGGTATAGACTGGCCTCCTGTCTTATACCCAGGGCTCTGCTCATATTGGTGGTGGCGGGGGGGGGTAAAAACCTAATATGGTCCACATGGCAAACTACAAAAGATGTCACATTTATTAGTTACATGCTTGCTTGCAGCTCAGTCCCATTCAAGTGATTCAGAAGGCATTGCTTACCCGAATGCTGCGGTCTCTTCAAACAGCTGATGAGTGGCGGTCCCGGGAGCCAGACCCCTGCCGATCTGATATTAATAACCCACCCTAAGTATAGGTCACCAATATGACCATCCACAACAACCCCTTTAACTGCCCCCTTCCCCATGTACATGCTGTATGTATAGCACTCGCTCTGCATTACTGGACTATAAGACTATGGCTCTATTCACTACGTTGTTGAAAAAGTTCTGTCTCTGAAATGAATTTCCATGTGACTTGGGGCTCAATTTTGTGCCTTGCACGATATCTCCCCCCTCAGACTTCATGTAGCCCCTCAGATTCCCAGTGCCATGGAACGAATTTTACGAATTAAACCTCAACCTGTAATGTCTGCTGGATCTTGTAGTCTGACACCAGGCTGTCGCTGACAACAGGGCAGGTGCTGAGACTTAGATCCTGGTGTGTGGACGCTATGGGGGGGGGGGGGGGGGGGGCGCGAAAGCTACAGGTCGGATGGAAATGACAGTAAATGGTGCGCTTAACGGTTTTAGCCCTGGTCAGTAGATGCGTCACGCGGCAGGAGACGTGCTCTGTGAGCTGCAATTCAGATAAGACTCCGGTTCCTGAACATCAAAGGGCGAGAGCATTGCGGGTGACACGAGGGCGCTGGACCGAAGAGGGGGTGGGAATACGTTTACTACAACAGCAAGTAGATCTGTGTTTTGCACGTGTGCCAGTAGTGGTGCAACACAAGTCTGGTACACCAGATGCAAAAAATAATGCATCCCCGTGAAGTGTGTGTTTGCATTCGTGTATACACTTTGTCCAGGCGTCGTCTGCCTCTGGTTTGTAGTGGGCCGGTGAGGCCGGTTTCCCTACCGTGTCTATGGCTGCCTGCACAATATCCATATCCCAGTCATCTCCCATGAGCAGCGCTTGCAGCAAGTGGTTAAATGCGACTCTTTCCACAGATCTGCCTGGAACGGTGAAACAATTGTGTTATTGTTGTGGGCCGGAGAGCGGCCAGTATGGAGGGAGGGAGCTATCCATGGGCACGCGTAATCTTTCTACAATTTGGGTTTTGGAGCCTGGCAATTTGGAGGCGCTGATCATTAGAGGAGCGGTCTCCGAGGGGCGCTCAGCTGTGTCGTGAAGACGTCCCCTCATTATTAATGAGAATCTTATTCCATCCTGGTCAGGCAGGCCCCGTGTTACTTCAGCTGTACGGATCCTCTCGGGAGGGAAGTGCTAAATTTGGGTGAATCCTGCCTTGACATTTTGTCTTGTTTGTGATCTATCTATAGCAAAGGCTGCCAAATCCAGAGAAGAATAGAAAACAGGCGATTGTCAGAGGAAATCCTCCGAGATCCTAAACCTACAGAGACTGATCCCTGTTGTTGTTGTTGCTGCTCTGTGATCCTCACCATATGGACCATGAACAGTCCTTATACTTAGATTTATTTGTAATGTATTTTTGTAAGAAATTACAATCTTCAGAGGAGTGATAGATATAACAGCGACATCACCTTTTAGAATGCCTTCAAAGTGGCGGTCAGCTAGTCGCTGCGGTTCCGGTCGCCCCTTAAATACCGCTGCATTTCCCCTGCAGGGCACCTGTTAGAGTACATGGCAATCATAGAGAAAAATGGCCGCCATGTAATTATAGGACTTCTCGCGTCTGTCCCAGTTCTGGTTGTCTCCACATCACCCCCTGCTCTGGTCGCATGCTGCCTCCTACCCTGCAGTCTCTGGACTCGCAGCTCTATTTTTCGTGCAGTCTCTGGACTCGCAGTGGGTGGAGATAGGACACCCACATTAAACAAAGATAAGCCGTTTCAGCACTGTATGCCAAGAGCTGCTGCAGTGGAAGGGTGGCGCATATGGCTCTTCTATTCAGATAATAGAGGTTCTGCAGCAGCCCCATCCAGTGCATAGCAATGGTCTTAGGGAAATGTAGAAGGTGTCCTGCGGATAGGTCCTCAGCATGAAAATCCGTTTGGGGCTGGAAAATCCATTTAAAGGGATCCTATCGCTCAGACATGATATATATATTTTTTTTTTTCTCTAAGTACCACGTTGGAATAGCCTTAAGAAAGGCTATTCGTCTCCTACCTTTCGTCGTCTTCTATGCGCCGCCGTTCGCCTACAATCCCAGTTCTTGTTGGTATGCTAATGAGCTCTCTTGCAGCACTGGGGGCGGGTCCCAGCACTCAGACAGCACTGGGGGCGTCCCCAATGCTGCGAGAGAACTCTCTCCAGCGCCGAAAGGTAGGAGACGAATAGCCTTTCTTAAGGCTACTCCGACGTGGTACTTAGAAAAAGAAAAAAAAAATCATGTCTGAGTGATAGGATCCCTTTAAGGACTTGGGTGAGGAGACCCTCCCCAGGAGGATAAACCCACTCACCTACTTACTACAGGGTAAATCTTGCACGCCGTTTTAGCACTGACATCTATAAGTCCTAGGGAAATAGACCATCCCTATCTCATGAGGACATCCCTCTCCTACATGCCGTGTCTGAGCCTATGGACATCCTAGAAGGCGTCATCCTGCTCAGTAACTCACTTATGACCCAGATCTGCTTTGTAAGGACTGATCCCGCTCTGGCACATCCAGATATTACACATCTATGCTGATATTCCCTATGGCTCTTCTTTGTAAGGGGTTCTCTTCATGAGCACATTGTCCATCTACTTCAGCCTTTGCTGTCATGTCTGGCCGTCCTCTATCCCTTTGGGTACAGGTTGTGATGCTTTTGGTCTTTGCTTTAGGGGCACAGCGCACGAGGAGGAAGTACAGTTAATGGAAGAAAAGAAAAACCGAAAGAACGATAAAAAGAAAAAGGAAGCCGCCTCCAAAAAGGTAACCTGAAGCCTGCAGCCCTGACTTATCCCCCGCACGTGTCGCCATGTGTCTAAATAGTTCGCCCATTTATAAGGAGCGAGGAACGAGCCTGGTGAGATCTGAGCAGTGTGAATACATCCTCATCAGTAAATGTGAGCATTGTAGTCAGGCACCCTGGCAAGGGGCAGGTACTAGACAGCCATGGTGGCCCTTACCCTTCAGGCCATAGACGCCAGTGCAGAGACTAAGGCTTAATAATCCTTTCCATGTCCATCGGCCTGTGTAGCATATACCACTATAGCGCAGTACACTCGTATGTTACAGGAGCCTCGATAAACTGCAGTATTTTAATTCTAATTTTTTATTTATTTCAGGCCTCTGATCAAAAAAACAAAGGTAAGCCCCTCTCTTCACTCTGCACTGTAACTACGGGATGGAACGCCGCGCTGATGGTTCTGCTATTTGCATTTATTGAACAGAATTAGAAAAGCCTGCACCACTTCTGTTCCATAGGTCATATATAGGATAAGCGCTTGGCGGCAGTTACTGTAGTGGACCTGAGTTGCGGATGCGCGACCTATGAGCGGATGCTTTGCTGGTTATGGAAGAAGGCAGCCTCTTAGGCTCGGACAACCCCTTTAATATCTGGCAAGTGTTGTCATCTTAAATGTGAGCCTCAGCAATGTATATACACAGTGACTGTACCAGCAGAATAGTGAGCGCAGCTCTGGAGTATAATACAGGATAAGTAATGTAATGTATGTACACAGTGACTACCAGCAGAATAGTGAGAGCAGCTCTGGAGTATAATACAGGATAAGTAATGTAATATATGTACACAGTGACTGCACCAGCAGAATAGTGAGTGCAGCTCTGGGGTATAATACAGGATAAGTAATGTAATGTATGTACACAGTGACTGCACCAGCAGAATAGTGAGCACAGCTCTGGAGTATAATACAGGATAAGTAATGTAATGTATATACACAGTGACTGCACCAGCAGAATAGTGAGCGCAGCTCTGGAGTATAATACAGGATAAGTAATGTAATGTATATACACAGTGACTGCACCAGCAGAATAGTGAGCGCAGCTCTGGAGTATAATACAGGAGAAGTAATGTAATGTATATACACAGTGACTGCACCAGCAGAATAGTGAGCGCAGCTCTGGAGTATAATACAGGATAAGTAATGTCATGTATATACACAGTGAATGCACCAGCAGAATAGTGAGCGCAGCTCTGCAGTATAATACAGGATAAGTAATGTATGTACACAATGACTGCACCAGCAGAATAGTGAGCGCAGCTCTGGAGTATAATACAGGATAAGTAATGTAATGTATGTACACAGTGACTGCACCAGCAGAATAGTGAGCGCAGCTCTGGAGTATAATACAGGATAAGTAATGTAATGTATGTACACAGTGACTACCAGCAGAATAGTGAGCGCAGCTCTGGAGTATAATACAGGATAAGTAATGTAATGTATGTACACAGTGACTGTACCAGCAGAATAGTGAGCGCAGCTCTGGAGTATAATACAGGATAAGTAATGTAATGTATGTACACAGTGACTGCACCAGCAGAATAGTGAGTGCAGCTCTGGAGTATAATACAGGATAAGTAATGTAATGTATGTACACAGTGACTGTACCAGCAGAATAGTGAGCGCAGCTCTGGAGTATAATACAGGATAAGTAATGTAATGTATGTACACAGTGACTGTACCAGCAGAATAGTGAGCGCAGCTCTGGAGTATAATACAGGATAAGTAATGTAATGTATGTACACAGTGACTGCATCAGCAGAATAGTGAGCGCAGCTCTGGAGTATAATACAGGATAAGTAATGTAATGTATGTACACAGTGACTGCATCAGCAGAATAGTGTGTGCAGCTCTGGAGTATAATACAGGATAAGTAATGTAATGTATGTACACAGTGACTGCACCAGCAGAATAGTGAGCGCAGCTCTGGAGTATAATACAGGATAAGTAATGTAATGTATGTACACAGTGACTGCATCAGCAGAATAGTGTGTGCAGCTCTGGAGTATAATACAGGATAAGTAAATATACTCTCATCCATTATGTCTATATCCTTTGGAATAACCTAGAAGCATTTGCATGTGTTTATTCTATATATGACGTGTATAGATACCTGTGACTCTGATATGGTTCCCCAGTATTTGCACTCTTCGTATTTGGGGCTTTGCTGTTTTCTGGGTCTCTGCGGTTCTCATTTGTAAAGCAATGAATGGGCTCAGACACGTTGTAAGGACCTGAATCTCCAGTCTGTTTTGTGATCTGCTCGTCCTGCTTTAGAAGCCTATGACACATTGTGTAATAACACGTATCAGTGGTGTATACAGGGATATGACTATTATTATATAGCGTTATATTATAATGTGAGGCTTGCATTGTTTCCTTCCATGAAAAGCTTTAGCCCGTGGGTGACTTTCTGCCGTCGTTGTTGTTGCTGCTGCTGACAGATTGGTTTTAGTTACAATAAGAGCTTGCAATAAATCAGAACCATGTCCGGTTATGTAACTCCTGGTAATATCCAGTTACGGTGGTGTAAGAGGCACCAATAATATATAATAGAAAGCAAAGGATCACTTACAGCCATTTTCACCAGTAAATAGCGATGTATCTTTGTGTAGCCTCGTCCACATTGCTGCAGAGATTTTTCCCCTATTGGACCCAGTAGTCACAGCAGGATCAGCAGGCCTTGGATTTGCTATAAATGTCTGATCGTTGGGACCTTCGCTTATTTGAAGAACAGGAGTCCTCTAGTCTTGTGGTCACCATGACTGGACAGATGGCCGCACGTGTACCCCTCGCTGTTTTCATTTCTATTTGGGTTCTGAAAAGTTTCTGCCTAATTTATTGGCTTTTTGGGTTTTCCAGGGTTATTAATATCTTTGGGATGGGTTCACCATTGAAAACTGCTGGTGGTCTGACATTGGTGCCCCCTCACGATCAGCTGCGGCCTCTTCACGCATCCTGGCATAGTGGCTATGGTTGGTACTCCAGCTCAGCCCTATCATTTGAATGGGACTGAGCTGTGACCTGGGTGCTTTGGATGTGGCAATTCCTTATAGTATACAGAGCTGGAGGCAGATGCTTCAGTCCATGGTGTAGGGCAATGCTCCTGGTTACAATGGTTGTGGCCTTCTGGTCCATCAAAGAATCTCAAGGGACCCTCTGTCTCGCTCCTTACACTGTATAGTCCCCTCTCCTCATCGATTGGGACCCCTACCTATATGATATTAATGTCCTATACTAAGGCCCAGGTCGTCGATCGATCTCTGTAACCCCGTCTAGTTGAGTTGGCCATCAGCCAATCATTTGTCCAGGAAATCTTGGAATCGTCCTTTATACATTGTTAGGTTCACATCTGTATAGGGACTGCTAAAACAGCGAGCCCATACAGAGCCTAATACACCCCCTCTTCCCCCATTGACTATAACTTTAGGTGCACCCTGCCACAGCCTTAGACAATGGACTGGTCCTGGTTCAACCATCTTTAGAAGCAGGAAGGATTTGTTGCTACCCGTTCCCGAAGCCCCATTGAGGTTTTCCTGTAAGGTTTGTGTATCGGCCTCTCCTCCTGGGAGCGGAGGCTTCTGACTGTGTCAGCCCTTTGTTAATGGAGTCCCGAGCGCTGCCGCTGCCCATTGTCCTGCCAGCCTTCAGTTTGGGAGCGAGGGTGATTTGTTGCTGACTAAGTAAATGGTACCTCATGCAGATAAATGTCTGTACAGGATGTACTGTGTGAATGGGTTTCCACTCTTACATCTTTATTTCCCCTGGATATAGGAGATGTGAGCGGTGCTGTAAATCCAAGGACTTGCTTTCAGTAGTGCACAAGCCGGGCAAGCACTTGGCTTCCTACCTGACGACTTATTAAAGCCGTGTACACACAGATGCAGTTTTTCCAGCTGCTCCTTCCACCACTATGGGTTGCAATGGTAATAATCGGGACCAAGGAGTAGAGATGAGTGACCCCTGGGATGTGGGATGTGTGCGTCCTATGACGTGTTTGCTACCGCTCTCCCCTGGTAGTGACTGCCGTCTCCGCTCACGTTTTTGAGCCTTTTTTTTTTTTTTTTTGTAGCTCCCACAGATTTCGGCCCCGTTCCTCTCGCGTCTTTGTTCTCTTCGCCCTTCTGGCTTTTCTCTAGGAAAATCTATTTTTAATTCTGCAGCTACCTTACCGGCTTCTGAAATTTTCCGCGCTCTCTGCCGGGCGTCGCGCTCTCATGTAATGTACAGCAGATGTTGTCAACAACTCAGGGCTCAGTTAGGAAACCAAGTCGTGAGGCAAGAACATTAAGAGCGCGGCTGACAACATCGCACTGAAGTCAGGGTTTCCTTCCTACACTCGGTTTTGTAACCTTAATGCATCAACAAATCAGAAAAAACATCCTGGGGATAAGTGTGCGTTCACACAGTGCATGGGGAAACTGCTTTAGTAAAAACTGTGTGCAGGTTCCTTTTACTTTATAGGGTCCCAAACCTGCTGATGGTCTCCCTCCATTTAGTTGTATCCCGGTCACTGGATCATATTAATACAATGAATATTCCTAGTAGTTCAGGCCTGTGCATTCTACTTAAAGGCATTGTCCAAATTAAAGGGTAGAACAGTGGCTCAGTGGTTGGCGAGGTCGCTTTGCAACACAGTGGTGCTGGGTTTCAATCCAAAGCTTCTGCTCGTAGGCTGTTCTCCCCATGTGTGCTTAGGTTTCCTCCCAGAAAAAATATATGTATGGCAGCCACGTATTCCCCTGCACGGAGTCCCTCTTTAGTCTGTTCTCAATCTGATAGCTGTATAAGCCTTCATACACGGTATCCCAGTCTGATACTTTTATCCCCATTATGGCTGCAGCACATCTTGACTCTGAGACTCCATAAAGAACAGTCTTCCTCCCCCTCCCCTCTTCATTACAAATACTACTGGTTTATGTATAAGAAATTCTGCCAGGAGTAACTGTAAAATAGCACACACCTATTGGAAGTGTTAGGGACACTGGACTGCAAGATTCAGGTTATGATGTAGCTAAAAAGATCCCTGACACGTAAAGAGAGAAATCTAAGCACAATAAGGAAATCTACTCGTGGTCTTTGTCTAACACCTTATCAGCAATACCACAAGCAGCTAGTCAGAAGTAGATTAAGCACTCCTTACATTGTAGAACCTGAAAAATCCTCTTGGTGCCTGCACACAAAACAGTTTGCAGACAGGTACAGGTCGTGAGGAACCCAACCCCTCCCCTCTTCATTCATTGTGTGAGGAGAACAGACTCTTCCCCCTCCACTCAGTGGTCTGGTATCGTAAGTCTTGCATTATCTATGGAAGAACCTTCACTAGTAATGGAGCAGCAAAAGCCAGTGCCTGCACGGATCAGCTGAGGCGTCGTACACCCAGGGCAGGGATCAGATGGTTCTGTGGCCTATGGGCATCAGTGGGAGCTGAGCTGCAATAATGGAGCCCGGTCACTACACCGTCCGAACATCTAGTGTGTGGGGGGGCTGTCTGGACCCCACCAAATATTTTAGCATGGTGCACTGCTCACCTCTCCTGACCTGTCTGTAGGAAGTACCTGCTTTTGTCGTATAATAGCTGCAGCTTCTCGTCTAGAACACTTTGTTCCGTTCCTCTGTTGTTCCTAGAAATTTACGTATACATTGAGCGTTGGGTGTGCCCGGCGGGGGTTGCGTCTGGCACTATAGTATGACACATCCGTGCTGATGCCAGGAGCAGGCTGTCTAGGTGCACATCTTGTGACCAGAACGGTAACGCCCAGTTGTCACTTTAGAGGGATGGCACAAGGCAGAGTTAAATCTCTAAGGGTTTTTTTTTTTCGACGATTCGTTCCTGTCCTAATGTACTTTTAGTAAGAAGTGATCAGAATACGGATCAGACTACACGAGTTCTGTTTGTGGTCTGTTACTGTGGAGAGACAGATCCGTGTAGAGCCTTTAATATACGTCTTGTAAAGGCCTGATCCATCCGCTCTGCTCGCTACGTCCGGTCGGGGTATCGCCGGCTTTGTGTCTGCTTCGTAGACCATAAAACTACTGGTGCGCTTAGGACTGGACGTGTGTGTATGTAATGCAGAGCAGTAACAAAAGGGTTAATGCCAATTCACTCGCTAAGATCTCCCAGACCGTCGTGGCCTATACCGAGCAGTCGGAGGATCGTTCACATCGCGCCTGCTCCTTTGGCTGCCACGGGGTTAAATCCTCACTCAACACCCCCTGACAATGGCCGCTCCGCAGTCCCGGCGACAGCGAGTTAACCGCCTGGCGTTGACTGAAGATATTTTCCAGAGCCCGGACCAAGGCTGCAGCTTTTTTTTTTTTTTTTTGCAGTGAGATTTCTAGTGCAGCACATTACGTGTGTCAGACTTCCTCTGTGTGCCCTTCAGCATTCCTAAACTGTCAGCCCCCTTTTTTTCTTTTTCGGCAGAATGGAGGAGTGTGGCGTTACCGCTCAGCCCCCGTGCCGCAGATAGCGCCCCCCTCCCCAGCCTGCGTCCTCCTGATAGAGCTGTTTTTACCAGCAGTATTAATGCTCAGACAGCTGCCGTTATTTATTAGAAGGGAGGGAGACTTGGTCCGTCCGGGCCCCTCCGTCAGGAGGAGTTGGCAACCAGGGCTTTCACAGGAGTAAAATGACACCATGCTTCTCCTCCATTTTCTCATGAAATCTGCAGAGTGGGAAAGCAACAGGAGTTGGAAACGTCTTTCCTTGGATCGGCGCTCTCCGATCAGCGTCTTGGAGGCTTCCTTTTTGGATTTCCGTCAGGTTTGTGTCTGCTTTGCCTTGGATTTTTTTTTTTCTCCCCCCTCCTTCTGTAATGGGATTGAGCTGCATTTGGCAAACAGAGGGGCGGCTGTCACTGCGAGCTGTGTACATGGTAGAGGGGTGCTGCCGGCGTCTATAGGGTGTCAGTGGAAGCGTAAAGCTGTCATTGTTCATTGTGCCCGTCCCGGCCAAAAATCTTAGTTTACTGACAAGTCTAGTAACATGGGAAGCTCTGCAGGGAGCAGCTCGCCGCTGCTTGTGTCTGCGCTGTTGTAAAGGGATTTGCCAGACGGGCTGAACCGCTCGATTCTGCTTGTGTTGTAGATTTATGTCCCCACGCTGAATGGCGGAGCTTTAGGTTGTTTGTTTTTGTGCCGGGTAATGAGGTTTACATGCAGATAAATGGCTCGTTGCGATCCTACAGCCGTCCGGATGCCACATAAGTTTTTTGCTGTGTACATGCCAGTCCCCTGACTCATAACTGGCTGCAAATGGAAGCTCAGCGATACGGCTCGAATTAGCTGCAAAGTTTGATGTTTACCTATTGCAAAACTACAACTCCCAGCATGCCCTGACCAGCTGGGAAGCCGCCACTCACTGCATTACAGCAGAATCCTGCGACTAATGAGAGCCGTAGCCTGACAACGACTCGCCGGTCACAACGCCATAGGTATCGGACGCATGTCGCTGGGCTGGTCACGCTCGCTCGAGCACAGAAGGGGCCTGTTACGGTGCCAAATTTATTGGGCGTTGACTTAGAGATAAAATACTCATCCTAAAGCAGCAAAGAACAAGGCGTCAGCCTAGAGCAGCCACTAATGTAGGCGTCAGCGGGATCTACGGCCGCAGTTTAATGCCAATGACTCCTAAAGGTACGTTGTATGGGCACCTCAGGTCCCTGAAGGAATTTTAGGAAATCTCTTGTCTGCTGCAGACTGTGCTATGCTACACGTGCCCATTGAGGAGACACAACTTGCCGGTTGGGGTTTGTTCAGCAGGTGTATCCTGACATTCGCTTGCACAGTTTGGGTGGATTTGTTCTATTTTTGGTGCAAATTATGTGGTGTCGATAATTTGCACGACCTGACGTGCAGTGCCGGCTTTAGTTCTGCACGATGCCTATTTAGGCTGCAGGTTTGCACCGAGGATTTCACCCTTTACAATACATAGAATGAAACTACAACTCCCAGCATGCAGGTCTGCTCTGCTGGTTTGGGAACTCCTATAGATGTGAATAGAGAATGCTGGGAGTTGTAGTTTCACAGCCGCTGGAGTGCCAAAGGTTGCTGACCCCCGTGGGGTAAAATATGCAACAAAAACTTGGTCCAGACTGGATGCAATGTGTTTTGCAGAGTATATACAAGCCCCGTGGGTTTCCTCCATATATTGTGTGTGTTTAATGCAGATGAATAAGCCCTTATTCTCTCCCTGACGCTTGCGGGTTTGCAGCATAAGAATGAGTCCGGGCTCAGGGTTTCTCTTCCCAGCCTGAATATTTTAGTGTAAATGACACTTTTGTGATGCGCTCCCCTTATTGATGGACTGTCGGCGTAATCTCCTTTCTTGACACTTCATTTTTGAGATCTGCAGTGGGCTGTGAAATTGTTGCTGTGGCACAGAGGTGTCCGGGGCTATGGGGTCTGGCCGCGGGGTGTTGTGGGTAGCCGTGTCATTGTTTGTGTGGCGCTGTCTCTTTGTTTTGTGTCTGTGGCGTTCCCCTGGATTTGGCTTGTTTACACCCCTACTGCATTCAGCCTCTAGTTTGCTGCAGCGTTCAGAGTGAATGGCGAGCCCTCGGCCCTTTATACCCCGGCTGGTATCGGTCAGAAGGGATGACTGGTTCACCGAACTGGAGGATTTTCTTGTTCGACCTGTGTAGTTTTATCTAGAAGTGTCCGGGGTAGGAGAATGTCCTAATAGTCGGCCATACAGTCGCACAAACAGGACTGGTGGACCAATGTAGTCGGAGGCCTCCTTGTCAAGGGAGAGGGGAATTGGGTGGTTGTATGTCAGCTAATATACACAAGGATAAGGTCTGTCTCTCTACGGAGAACACATGCACCCTCGGCTGAGCCCCAGTGTGCAGGTGTAGTGAAAATGGCTGTTTAATCTGTGTGGACAGCCTTAGATTCTGTTCACACAGAGCGATGTCATTTCAGGAGGGATTTGAAGTGGATTTTGATACAGAATCGGCTCTAGTCTCCATTTTCGATAGAAGGCAGATGTCGCGGTCCCTCAATAGTCGGAAAACAGTCATAGGATGAATGGGGGGGCGGAAAAATGGTACCCGGCCTGCGCAGCATCTAACTCCACAGCAGAGATGATGATGATGATGATTTTTATTTATAATATATCTTATATTTATTTTTATATTTTATATTAATATAAATATAAGTTATTAATATTTAATAATTAAGAATAAATATAACGTTATTTATATAAAAATTTCCACTTTCAAAAATTGCGCCATGTGAACATACCCTGATCTATGCACGTGTATAGACCAAGGATCGGCCACTTTTGGCACTCCAGCTGCTGTGAAACTACAACTCCCAGCATGCTTCGTTCACTTTTGTCAGCATTATAAGATCACTCTGTAAAGGAGACATTTTTGGCCTTCTCTTGGTGACGGACGTCCTATCCTGGTGCATTTGCTGAACACGTTATCCAAAGCCGGTGTCTGGGTACAACTAGCTAGTCAAGTGGTGCAATATTCACGGGAAAGCTTCCAGAGTCCTCGCCCGGAGCCCCACTGGTTCACTGCAGTACTTGTAAGCCGTCGTACATAGTAGGGTTATATTTGTACGTTGCGATCACTAATGGTTGTCCGTTCTTCTTCTGTTTCCCCCGCAGTGCCAGAACAAATACTAAGCCAGCCTCAGCCTGTGAATGGGAACAGTGGCATTTCCACCGTAACCAGCATTCAGAATAATAATGCCAAGCGGCCCACAGCACTCAGTCCACAGCAGCAGCCGCCGGTGTCGCGTTATCCTCCCCGAGAAGTCCCACCGCGATTCCGACTCCAGGAACAGAGGCCTCCTGTGAAGCGTGGAAAGCAGATCCCCGGCATCGCCGCCAGTCTGGGCTCAGCCACTAAAGTATTAAACCAAGAGTCAGAAAGCAGCCCTGTAGTGTGTCCGGAGCACACCGCGCCCGAAGCTCAGCCAGGTAAAGGGGAACACCACTGACAATGCCGAAAGCTTTCTAATGTAGCGTACGCAATCCATTCCTGCAGCCACGCCTATGGTATAAGTTAGCGGCAAGGACTAGGATGGAGGTTGACTGTATAATATTAGAAAACTTTTTCATTTTGCTCTCCTTGGGTGTTTTATAATGGTTTTTCAAGATCGTGTTGTTGTCGCTCCACGTAGAAGTGGCGATGGCCTATCCTTAGGATGGATCGGAGGCTGTCTAGTATCTTGGACCCATGTCCGTCACATGTATAGTAGCTGCAGCACTCTGGCCTCTTCCCTGTTCTAGTGTCAGTCACCAATCGCCTGGTACAGCAGCAGCTCAGTCCCATTCAAGTCCATGGGGCTGAGCCGCAGCACAAGGCGCTGAGCTTGATATTCAGTGAAGAAGCTGCAGTGCTCAACCAAACACACCGGCCTCTTCCACCAGCTGATCCAGCGAGACACAGTTGCTGGACCCCCACTGAATGCAAAATGATGATCCTTCCTGTCATCAGTGGGCAAGTCCCAGAAACTCCCTTTAAAGGGATTGTCCCATGCACTGCTTCTCAGTATAGGTGATGTGTGTGATCTGACTGCTGAGACCCTCATTGATCATAAGAACGGGTACCTGAGACCCTATGTAAATGGAGAACATGACTGCTCTTCTTTAGGACCAAGATGGCCAAGGACTGTGCTGTCGGTCCCATTGAAGTTAAGGGAATGCTCTCTTTAAGCAGGGGACATTGGTCCCCAGTATTATGATTTTTGGGGTCCCCATGATAATGCGCTTGTCCTCTGTCCTGTGGATGAGGGGTAAATGTTCATGGTCAAACCCCAGAAACTAAATTGGTATGAGGAGGCTCAAAAAATACAACACAGGTGGAAATGGATCAGGGTGATTTGGGCGACTAAACCACCCTTATGCACCCTGGGTTTGGTGTCTCAAGTCACCCTGTTGTACTGCCATCCATATCTGCATTAAAAATCTCTTTATATTTGCACTACAGCCATACGCCCTATATCGGTGCAGTTATTCAGTCAACCTAAAGGAGTATCCCTCTGCTCCAGGGTGCATGCGCCAGACATCAGCACATGTGCAGTGACTATTTGTTGCGTGGCATTGGGGGCATATCTAGATAAAGATGTTTCATGGATGCACGGGGATGGCTTTATTGAAGGGATATTTGAGACAGTAAGCCGCTGGTCTGTAATGACCCGTGTGGGTGCTTTAGCTTCCCAAATTGACTTGAGGTTTCCTTTAAGTATAGCCTTAAATACACTTGCCATCACTTTTTAAAAAGGATTTGCAAAGTCGGCCATGTCAGGACTGGTTGTTGTGCTGCTCCTCTGTTATTCCTATTGACCAATGGGGGGGGGGGGGTCCTTGTCGGCTCCCCAGCGTTCTAAGATCAGATGCTCCAGAATGACGTCATTGGTGATCCAGACATGTTAGGAGAGATGATAGTCCTCTCTAAAGGGTTGTCCAGTATTGGCAGCCCCCCGAGGTGTAAGGACATGGCGGCTTCTTTTGATGCCTGTGCAGCTTTTTTTTTTTTTTTACCTATTATAAAACTTGTCATCTTGAGGTCAGGCCGGCTTCCTATTTATTTTATTTTTATTTTATTTATTTTTTTCGCCTTTTAAATCTAGAAGGGTATTACCATGTCTTGAAGTGGTGGTATATCGGCAGGAGGCTCCGGCGCTCAATAAGTGCGGCTTCCCTTCGGTCTTGCCTTGCACAGCGGTGCGACCGCCCTCCTGCTGCGCAGGGAAATACAGTCGAGTAAATGGGGCCGTCTGCATTTCCTTACCCAGCAGCACTTGTGACCATCCAGCTGTGTAAGGGGAGGTAGGCCGCAGAACGCCCGCACCGCAGGAGGTCATGAACGCCACTGTGCAGAGATGAGACTGACGGGGATGAGCGCTGTATAAAAGCTGCGGCCCTTCATGCAGAAAGTGTAGTTAGTGCATCACCACTTCATGAGCCGGGGATGCCCCTTAATATCTGTGTCTTGCTCTTAGGAATACATTTACAGCCTCTAGTCTGCAGGCTATAAGACATGCTGCACACTCAGCAGATTTTTGGCCTCCCTATCGTATCAGAATTGTCGGGTGTTTCAGGGATTTTCTGTTTTTTATCCGTCTCTATTATAATTTACATTATTCTTATGTACGTTCTGCAGCAGTTATCTTATCTCAAGATATCTCGTCGTATCCCTTCATTGGGCACCATATACTTTCCCAGGGATATGAATCAGTCTTGGTCCTGTGATGGGGACACGGTGCTCGGCTCGTTGCGGCGATCAGCCCCCGTGACAAGCCGTGCATCTATGTGCTCTTCACATCACCAAGGCAGGTTTGTATCCAGAGCAGGACTGATAGCAGAGATCTTGAAAGAGGTTTTCTGGCCCAAAATGATAAGTTGTTCACCGCAGTGGCTTCAGGAGGCGGCCGGGACGGGGAGTGCACGTCGTCTGATCTTATTCAAGTAATAGGAATGGAGCTGCAGTTCCCCGGAGCCACCTCTGCTATACAGCGGGTGAGGCAGCAGTTCCCTGTCCACTGCAGCAGCAGTTGCTGGAACGGCTCATCTGTGCCCGGAGCTGTCACTTAGGTCTGTGCACTTCATTGTTTACCAGACACAGCGCCAAACAATTTGTAGTGGTGGTGCCTGGTACTGCAGCTTGATCCCTTTCACTTGGATGGGACTGGGCAACTCAAGCCTACTGACAATGATTATACCATCCTTAGCTGTTATTACAGAACTTATTGGGCAGTTCATACCGAGGGGGAAATAGAAATTTGTGAGGGCCCAGGTCGCTGTATAGGCCGCCGCTATGTGATCCAGAGCTCACAATCCTCAGGAAATAACCTTTTTTTTCTTTTTAATTTCTTGCTTTCCTATAGGCATGCCTCCCATTCGGGATTTGGTCAGCCACTCCCCTAACCAGCTAGGTGAATTTTTATTTTTCAAGCCTTTTTTTTTGCTTCTTGCTGTGCTTGTTGCTGCCTAGCTTGCAGTCTCTGCTGCCTTCCGCTGCTTGTGGCTTATAGATGGCTTGCATGGCTTTGTGTGCATCTTACGAATGGCGTCGCTTTGCATTTTGTGGCTCAGCTTTCGTAAACTAAGTCGCGTTCCTCCTTCTATGGGTTTTGCAGCTTGCCGTAAATGAAGTCAGCGCATTTATTCTAGTAGTGGTTTGAATGGGGTTCATCACAGATCTCCGACTGCTCGGTTTCAGCCCTGCAGTCAGCGATCACTACCAAGTCGTTTACTTGCATCAGGTTAGTCGCTGCCCAATCCAGTACAGTGGTATTTGGCAGCCTTGACATCCAAGGAATTTCCCAGGATTTGAAGATTTTTATTCCCTACTCCTATTGGTAGTTTACTCTGTCCGTAGAGTACGACTTCAATATTGGACTGGTGGCACCTCCACTGATCAGCCGTTTTGAGGGGCTGCAGGGCAGGGGTGAGTATTGCATACGTTACACTGACTGTAGTGCCATAGATTATGTAGTGGCTGTGCTTGGTGCTACATGGTCAGTACCAGGGCCCCAATTCTGTGTCTGAATGGATCGGCAGCTTGCACATATGCTTACTGTCCTTCCATTCTTTCCATTTGGGACCGCTGGAGTGTTTGTCCCATTGAGTGGCCGCACATGTATGACCGAGCAGTCCACTCTGTTTTTGTGATCATGGCAGTCCCAATGGTTGGGCGGCTACTGATCAGCAAGGTGGATATTGGGATAACTTGCAATACATTTCTTATGCATTCCCAAAAGCCTTCCCAAAGCTCTAGGCCTCATTTTGAGATTAATCCTCTGTAGGTTCCCTTACTATAAATGTGACCGTCCTGTCTTCTGATTATATCCACCCTGTCCTCTTTGTCTTTGCCATATCCATTCGCAGCCTTCATTGGTCTATTTCTTTGCATGTCCTGATCCCACCGGCGGCCTTTGCTTTCCCATCTGCATGTTCTCTCCTGGCTTTGCATCACCAGATAGTTACTGAGAGGTGAAGGAGCCAGGACTTGGCCTAGACTCTCAAGGACCCCCAAGATGGAAAATTAAAATGTTACTTCTAATGGAGACGAAAATAAATCTTCTCCGCCACATTGTATAAAGTCATGAGTTGTATTCCGTGTAGAAATGGGAAGTCTCATCACAGTATGAAGGCTTATGGCTCTTATAGCAAAGGGGGTGCAGTCCCCTGTATAGTAATATTCCTGGCCTCCCACTGTGTAGGGAACGTCCAGACCCATTCACTTGGAGGGATTCTGTCAGGTCAATTTGGACAATAAAACACCCAATTGTGGTGAAATCTCATATTTCCATTTGTAAAAAAACAACCAAGCCCTTATATATGCCCAGCAGTGAATCCAGAGCAGCGCTCCTTGGCCTGAACCTTAACTCAAGCGCATGCACAGTGAAGAACGGTGCAGGCCCCTGAATAGGAATCGGATAGCGTTAGAGTAGGGCCTTTTGGGACACTAAGCCCCCCTCCATATCCTGGCAGGTTCCAGTTAAAGAGGACCTTTCATGGTTTGGGCACTGTCTGCCCTGGACCATGAAAGGTCCTCTTTAAATACAGGCACAATGCAGTTCCTTTGCAAAGAGGATAAAAGCAGAGTTGCAGCTCTGAATCATCACATTGGCTCCTTCATTGTTGCTGGGGGTCCTACAGGTCCTGTCCTGCTACAAAAATCTGATGCTCAGCCTTGGCATCCTTCTGCAGGTTCAATAGTCAGAATACTAACCAGAACATAACCTTATACAACAGAGTTCTGCACAGTTCTTCTGGCCATCTTTGGAGACCTGTCATGTTACTTACTCAGTCCCTTACATACAGATTGATGCTTTATCCACTATTGACCATGGCTGTGTCCTGATGGGACTCTGCACCCTGATATGTCCTTCATGTGCTCAACACTGTGCATTGAGCTGAGTGACTCAAAACGGACAGGAATAGGACCCAACGTGAGTTTTGTCCCATGGCCCCATACTAGTGGCTGTGATCATAGTTGTGTGTATGGGTCCATAGAATATAATGGGGCTTCGAAAACCTGGATGGCACATTGCCGATATACACAGTTGTCTGCATGAAGTCTGGCATGATTGTCATACATTTGCGTTCTAGTGTCCGCTGCTCATCGAAGACTATTCCTTGGCTGAAATCTTGATCCATAACATATAATAATTTTATACTTTCCATGTTTGCATCGCCCCGGGACGGTTACTGAAATTTCCAGGGTAGTTTGTCGGCTGTGGGGATGTTGTGACTGCGGTTACGGGTAGTCAGGCCTGTTTGTACAAGCCGGGGGTTTATGAGTTGGGCAGACACTTCACTTCTCATTATGGATGCCTCTCATTTTGTGGCCAGGCATTTCCTCCTGAGCGGTTTGTTGGTCACTTACTCAGGCTGCGCTCAGACGCTACTTCTGAAGCAGCTTCTAATATATCAGATGACTCTGTAGTAGTAGGAAATGAAGGAAAAAAGTCTCCCTAGATAGCTATAGGTGTATCATGGAGGTTGTATGGAGCGATGAGCCCACCATGGGATCCAAAGTGTTAGTGTCTGTCTACCCCGGGCACCATGGTGCACGCTACTGTACTGTCCAAGGCTCGGCCATCCGCATTACTCCAGCTGTTGTTAAACTACAACTCCCAGCATGCTTCATTCACTTCTGTGGGAGTTCTAAGAACGTAAGTGTAAGTATGCATGCTGGGAATTGTAGTTTGACAATGGCCCAAGGAAGTAAAAGTCCCTCGACATTCCCTTTTGCAAGTATTGATGAGAAGACGAGTACGATAATGCGGATCTGACAGAAACAAACAGAGGCAGTGATGTGCGTGATTCCTAATGAAAGGGTTAAACGTTCCCCCATGTCATGGCCGCCTTCTTCTGGTTTCTTCCCTGCCCGCCGTCCCCATCTCGCTCCTTCCCCCCGGGCTCGCTCCTGCGTCACCGCGCCTGTTTACAATATGGGGTTATTTTTACTCAATGATTTAGTGCGGCTGGAATCCGTGTTTTGTTACATGAATAGCTGGCGACTGCAGTTTGAGACCTGTTGCTAGGAGCGCGGGATGTTTTTTTTAGGTACGCATTCAGACTTTCAGGATTGTTCCAGAGAAATGAAGTCTCGCCCCCTCCCCCCCCTCCCCCCCCCCTTCCCGTTTGGGTTTTCTTTTATGGATTTCCAGAGAACGGATAGAAAGTGAAATCCCTCCCCCTCCCCATTCAGGGTTGTGTTTTCCAAGTCGCTTTTTTTTTTCCCCCCCTAGTGGATTCAGAAATTTATGTTTACGGCAGAATTAAAGGCAAAGCTGGAACATGTTGGGCTGCTCTATTAAAGGGGTTGTCCAGGACTAGAAAATATTGGGGCAGATGCAAAAACATGAGCTGGCAAAGATCGGTCAAGGCGCCTGCCTGGGTGGAGAGAGCACCAGATTCCTGATCCTTGTCCATCATAGATTTGGATATTCCTCCATTGCCTCATGGATCATCAAGACTGTATAATAGTGATTGGTGAATTGGCGCTAAAACCGCGCCACTCCTGGCAGTCAGTCTCTTGAGAAGAGCGCTACCAGCTGCCACCATAATCCTATCGGGGCACGACTACATGATCTCCATGGCAGAGGCTTTGGCTCTGGAGTGATCACCGGGGTTGCAATGCTTGCTTTTTTTTGCTTTTGTAAAGTTTGACAAGATCCTATTTGGTCTTGTTGGTGGTGGGTGATTGTTTAATGCATGGCCTAATCCGGGAATATTAGGTGTAATGGGATAACCTGTATAATAGGATCGAAGCCAATGACTCTAGTGACACGTCCTTGCTTTGTGCTTGTGTCTCCGCAGATATCAATCACGGTAGTCTAGGATCTCACTATGAAAGTTCGCACTGGGGATCGGTCTCTTCCAACGGCGATTCAGGCACAAATTGGGATAAGGTTATTGTAGACGGCACGGATAAAGAAACGTGGCCGTCCATCACAGGAAGCAGCCCAGACCTGGTGTCAGAATGTATGGATATTGAATCTACCGCAAACTGTGGGCTGGAAAAAAGCCACATCGTGCCATTCGGAGACGCCGTAGGGGAAATGGATACCATGAGGAATGGCATCGGGCACGGTTCTCAAAGCAAGCTTTTGGTCGGCAGCAACAGCAATAATGCAGGCAATGGAAGTATTAATGGGCCTTGGGGGTTGACTCACGGACCCATGATAAGCACATGCCAAGATGGCCCCGATAGCAAATCAGACAGTAGGCACAACAGGATTAACGCTTGGGGCACCGTCAACAATTCAGTGAATCCAAGCACTTTGAACATGAATGGCAACCACGGTGCCTGGCCTGGTTTGGACAGCAATGGACATGCCCATAAAGGGTCTAATAATTCTGGCACAAATGTTCCAAGTAGTACTATAGGTCAGGTGTCTAACAATCGGAGTATTAACCCTAAGATGGGAAGCTCTAACCCAGGCTCCTGGGGCAACATTCAGGAGAACGGCGATTCTGAACTCAATGGTACACGGAAGGCTTCTTATGGTGGACAACCTCAAAACCTTAACACTGAAATGACTGGACCAAATAACACTACTAACTTTATGACCTCTAGTTTACCAAACTCTGCTGGCATAATGCAGACAAATGAACTGCCTCATTCTACAGGGCACGGGGCTTGGAGTGTGGGCACCATGAATCATTCTCCACTCCACACCCCTTCAGTCACAAATGGCACTTCCATTCCTCACCTCAGCAACGGGGAGGAAAAAAACGGCGGATCGTACGGTACGACATGGGGTACCTCCGGCTCCAACTACTCCGGAGACAACAAAAGTTCAGTCCCTAAAGGGCAAGCTAATGGCGACACTGTGAATGCGACAATAATGCAGCCGGGTATGAACGGGCCCAACGGCCCAAACTTTAAAGTCAATGGGAATAAAGGAGGATTATGGGAGTCAGGGACTGTAAACTCCCAAAATATGCATTGGGGAAGCGAGAACGGAGGGACTTCTGGTGGAAATCACAGAGGATGGGGAAACCCAGCACAAAACACTGGCACTAATATGGCAAATGGAGATTGGAACAAACCTTCTAATAATCAGCATTCCAGCGAGGGGGAAAATTCCGAAAACGGCAGGAAAGCATCAATCACCTGGAAACCTGCCGAGGAAGCGAATGCAGGGCAACATCCAACAGGGTCTAGGGGCAATGAGGCAAGTAATGTATGGGCCAAAAGTACAGGTACGGGGGAAAGCGAAGGTAGCGTAGACAGCACTGGAAGCCAGAGCGAGCAGGACGGGGGGCTTCGGCCTGTCGACAGAAGGAAAGCGGACCAACAAACGTTACTCCAAAGTATTGTAAATAGAGGCGACCTGGACCCTCGGGTCTTGTGCAACACTGGCTGGGGACAGACTCCTATTAAACAGAACACTGCCTGGGACACTGAAGCTGCTTCGTCTCGGAGCGACCGAAAGACTGACAATGGAACAGACGCGTGGGGGGCCTCTGTGTCAAAGACTTCTAACTCAGGGGGATGGGTGGAGAAACCCAACCCTAATAGCAATGATACCTCATCAGTATCCGGGTGGGGAGATCCAAAGCCTGCTACAGGGTGGGGTGATGCCAAAGGCTCAGTAAGCCAAGGGGATTGGGGGGAACAATTTGCTGCTACTACTGGAACGGTCAAGAGCAATCAATCGTGGGGGAACAGTAAAGAGGACAAATCCACTTGGAACGATGCACAAAAGGTCAAACAAGGTTGGGGCGGGCACAGCAACGATGGTTGGGGAGAAAATTCCAAAAGTAATCATTGGGGCGCAACCAAGTCTAGTTCTAGCAGTGACAGCGACAAATCGAGCTCTGGATGGGGAGGAGAAACAAGATCCAACTCTTGGGGCAACGGCAATGCCAATAGCAATTCTGGTTGGGTTGACGCACCTAAAGCAAACACAAGCCAGGGATGGGGAGAACCGGCCAAGATGAACCAAGGAGGTGGCAATGCTTCCAAATGTGGTCCACCTCCGAAGGAGAGTGATCATCTGCAATCAAATAACTCCTCCGAATGGGGGAAGAAGCCAGAGACCGGCTCATGGGGTGGTCAACCCGCCAACAATAAACCATCAGGCTGGCTAGGTGGACCCATGGCGACTCCGACAAAAGAAGAGGAGCCCACTGGTTGGGAGGAGCCTTCCCCCGAGTCCATCCGACGCAAGATGGAAATAGATGATGGAACTGCCGCCTGGGGAGATCCGAATCAGTACAAATACAAGAATGTGAACATGTGGGATAAAAATACATCAAATACGTCCACTAGTGGGGCAGAACACCCAAACCAAGCCCATCATCAGCCCCCACCTACAAATGCAGTGCCAAACAAGGAAAGCGGTGGTGGTGGCGGCGGCTCTGGTAAGTGAGAGCTTTATGTGTGGCAATGGCCACTTGTACGTGTAAAGGGGTTTGCCTACAAATACAACCGTATAGAGGGCAAGTTGTAGATCCGTAGGATTCCTGGGTATTGGGATCTTACTGATCACAAGGATTGAGGTCTCTTGTACCCCCCCATCTTGCAGATGCGCTGCCACTCTTTACGTTTCTAAGTGGCTGCTATTGATGGTATTGTCCTTGATCTGCAACTTCTCCTCTATTCTGTGGTTAGGACACAAGTTGTGGGTGGTTTTTGGGCAAACTCCTTTAAACTTCTGTTTTCCATGAACTTGGAATTTCATTACTTTGTGGTTTATTTTAGGTTGGGGAGAGACTTGGCCCGAGGTGTCGGCTCCATCTGTGGACAATGGTACCGCTGCCTGGGGCAAACCCATGGAAACCGGCGGTGGCTGGGGGGAACACCACTCAGACATGGCCTCATCTAGTTGGAGCCATACTCCCATTGGTCAACAGGTTCCAGGCAAACCCGGTATGTATTTTGCAGATATTATTTTCTTCCTGATGCGTATAGCATGCTTTGTGGATTTCCTATACACTAAAACCTCTGGGGTTGTCTTTTGTACCACAGTTTGTCTCCTCTTCTTCAGTGTGATCTATCTTGTCAGGTTTTGCAGTTTCATTTTTATTCTGTTTGTATCTGTTTTAGGTCCCAAATCTATGCAAGACAGTGGCTGGTGTGGAGACGATATGACTGGGACCGGGGGCCGTGGCGGCGGATGGGATGAAGATGATGTAGAAATAGGAATGTGGAACAGCAATTCCTCGCAGGATACCAACTGGCCACCGTATGCAAAGAAAATGCCTTCAAAGGTTAGTACCGAGCTTTACCCGGCTTACACTGGCCTGAAATTCTGTAGTCAGTTTCTTAACCCCTCCAATTCTGCATTTATACCAGTGCAATGACAGGTTATCTGGGGAATAATAAAGCTTTACCTAGTGCATTACCAGCGCTGTATAAGCTTCATTACTAATATACACCCTGGGGCCTTGTTTATTACCTGACTATACGGAGCTCAGCTGTGGAGACCATAACTCTTGTTCCTCGCGCTTCCCTGTTGACTCTCCAATTCCTCATTGCTTAATGGACATGCGGCCTTATAAAGGGAAGTCTTTGGCAGCTGCAGGGAAGATGGAGGAGCAATAGTTCTGGTCTGTACAGCTTGCACTCTGCATATGTTATATAGGAATCTGCAGGGGACCAGGATGTGTAAGTAATAAAGCTTATCCAGGGAAGGGAATGCATCTGTAAGTTTATTTTGGTTTTAATATGGAAATATTTGACTGTTTCCATCCACCACTAGAGGGAGCTAACTGCATATGGGGCATACATTGGACTCAACACTATACCATGGCTGCTGTTGTACCCCCTCTATTGGTGGCCTCAGGCAACCGTACTTTGTGGATTTTCCGAAAAAATAAATGCAAATATTTACCGTAATTCACTTTGGTTTTCCAGGGAAATATGAAAAATGGGAATAAGCAGGATGACAGCTGGATGAACCCATTTGTCAAGCAGTTTAATAACATGGGATTTTCAGTAAGTTCTGTTCTGAGTTTATAGGATGTCCATTTCATGCTGTGCCACTTCCATCCTAACACTTGCACTTGTTTCCTTGCAGAGAGATTCGCCAGATGACACTTCACAGAGCAATAAAATGGACATTTCTGGAGGTGTGTGAGAGAACGGGGATATAGATGGGGTACAGTGGCTGCCAGTCGCCCCCTGCTGGAGGGTTATGTCCTGTGAGATCTAGAGCATTGTGCATATAGAGATCCAGCAAACTGATGCATCTGCTATCCGGGCACCCTTATACTTTAGTATTGGCAGGAACGGGCAGCCATCTGTGTATGGCCAGCCTTGTAGTTAGTCTCGTTTCTAATATCTCAGTGTATTCCGTCGTCTCTCTTGTAACCTCCACTCTATTTGTGTGCAGGGTTATTACCAGACAAGCGGATGGATCTGGATAAATCGGGCCTTGTTGGGGATTACAGCCGGGTAATCGGGAAAGGCCCTGGTCCTCGGCATTTTTCCAAAGAGTCTTCCATGGATCACAATCCTTACTTCGATAAGGTCGGTGTGCAGAGCTAATATGTGAATAAGACCATTACCCCCACCTGGTGCATGTATATAAAGGTTCCCTATACTTGTCCATTGTGGCCATAGGCGGGAGTACAGGGGACCCTTGTCGCTCGTCCTTTGTCCCATGTCATGGCTTTAAGCCACCGTTTAGGTATATTATAGACTACAAGGCTTGCCCATGTCACTATATTTTAGGAATTGTTGTGTCCGTACTCCCCTCTCACAGCGCACACTTATTTTTAGGCACCTGCTTTGCAACTTGCACTAACCGCCATTGTTTTCTGCCTCTCTCCCTGCTGTCTTTCTGCTCTTTCCCTCTGTGCTTTTTTCTTTGCATCGGGATCCTGACATCATCTTGCCTCTACATCCTTCTCTTGTGGCCTCCCTATCAATCCCTTATTGCACCCCCTCCTCAGGATGGCATTGTAGCAGAAGAGACACAAAATCTGCAGTTTATTGCCAATCAGAACATGAAGCTTCCCCCTATAAATAGTGCACTACCTTCTCAATCCCTCGGCTCTTTCCCAGGGCTGACTATGCCAAATGTCAGTTCTGTTAGACAGGTGAGTCAGGCGGCCGGCGTACATGGCGGCTCTTCTAATCTGTTTGCTTTGCACAATGAAGGGACCGATATTTGGCTACAGACGTGGTTGTACTAGGCCGCTCGCAAGCATTTAGCGTTCACTATTTTTATTGCATGACTTTGATTGCCTTCGTTACCTGTGGACCACCAAGTGTGTCAAGATGGCCAGTGAGTCCTCTTAACTCTGCAGGCTGGAATAGTCTGCAGTTAGCGATAACTATGCTTCCTATAGATAGTATACAACCCCAGCCTTTCTGTATCCAGGATCGTATACACTCTGCATGATTAGAGCCTTGTATATACAGATCAGGAAGCCATCACTACTTACTGCTACCAGTCATGGAGGATCAGGCCCAAGCAGACTAATCTTGTGCAATAAATAAATGCAATAATATAATATTAAATTGCCCCCCTGCAGGTCTCTAAAAAGGTTGAGGGATAGATAGTCACACCTTGACAACCTGTAAGTATATAACATAAAGTGATTTATTTCTCACTTTTCTCTTCCCAGAATGGCAATCCCAATATGTTTGGTGTTGGCAATGCAGCACAAGCTCGGGGCCCGCAGCCGCCTCAACCACTGAACCCATCTCAGCCTAATCTCCGTGCGCAAGTGCCTCCTAATATTATGCCCCCTCAGGTACGTTCCAGAACATTACACCCGTTATAAGCTATTGGCCACCTATAAATGCTGCCATGTTATTACGTTGTGGCTATCCATGTCACTTACGGTGTATGTGCTCTGTTTATTCCAATAGGTTCCTCCCTCCTTACTGAAGTATCCACCTAACAACACGGGCCTGAATCCATTGTTTGGTCCCCAGCAAGTAGCCATGCTAAACCAACTTTCTCAACTCACCCAGCTTTCCCAGCTCTCCCAGATCTCTCAGATTTCCCAAATCTCCCAGCTACAAGTAAGAAACACGCTCACGGGTTAGGGGTCTTCTTGTGATTGTAGTAATGTGGATGTAACCTTATAACCAGCTCGTCCCTCTGCCAGCTGACGTATTCACCAAAGATGTTTGGCTTGCGTACAGAGTGGTATGACACAATAATTGATGCGTCGCCCTGTACGGTTTACCAAATCGCCTCCATCTTTCAGGTGCATTTGGTATGAGCTCAGATGATTGGTGTAATGGAGCCCCCAGAGGTTTCTTCCCATAATTGGATGCCTTCTGTTCATTAACCATCTCTTTACTTTTTCACAGCGGTTATTGGCTCAGCAACAGAAAGTACAGAACCAGAGGGGAGGAATGGCCCCAGGGGGGCGCCAGCAGCAGGAACAGCAGGTACGAGACTACATTGTTAGGTGCAGACACGTTACTGTGGAGACCAGCAGGGACCTCGCTATGCATTGATTAGGCCCCAGCAAAGTGAAATGAACACTAATGTTTTGGTTCCTATTCTGCCCCTTAAAAAAATTAAAGGGATTCTACCATTAAAATCAATTTTTTTTTTTTTTTTTTTTTTCTCGACACGTAGGAATAGCCTTAAGAAAGGCTATTCTTCTCCTACCTTTAGATGTCTTCTCTGCTTCATCGTTTGGTAGAAATCCTGTTTTCTGTCGGTGTGCAAATGAGTTCTACTGGGGGCGTCCCCAATGATGCGAGAGAACTCTCTAGCGCCGCCTCCATCTTCAGGGACGGGCTCTTCATGTGTCTTCTTCCGGTGCAGGCGGTCAAACTTCTAGGCCTCTGGCAGAGCCGACTGTGCATGCTGCCCGCCGGCCACAAGAAAATGGCCACTTGCTTATGGTGTAAGCAGCCATTTTACTTGTGGCCGCAGGCATGCACAGTCTGCTCTGCCTGAGGCCTAGAAGTTTGAACCCAGCTCTGGAAGAAGACCTGCAGAGAGGCCGTTCCTGAAGAAGATGGAGGCGGCGCTGGAGAGTTCTCTCACAGCATTGGGGATGCCCCCAGTGCTGCGAGAGAACTCATTTGCAAACCGACGAAAACCGGGATTTCTACCGAACGGCGGCGCGGAGAAGACATCTAAAGGTAGGAGAAGAATAGACTTTCTTAAGGTTATTCCTGTGTGTGATCAAGAAAAAAATTATTTATTTTGATAGAATCCCTTTAAAACAGCAAATCGGCCTGAGTCCTGGGTGTCGAGCCCCTGCCTGTCTTTAAAGAGGACCTTTCACCATATCCGGGCACATGCAGTGTTATATACTGCCAGAAAGCTGACAGTGCGCTGAGTTCAGCGCACTGTCGGCCTTCCCGATCTGTGCCCGGTGTGAAGAGCTTACGGCCCGGTACCGTAGCTCTTCTATGGTCAGAAGGGCGTTTGACCATTAGCCAGAGACGTCCTTCTGCCTCGCGGCGCCTATCGCGCTGTGCTGTGGAGCCGGGAGGAACTCCCCCCTCCCTCTGCTCACACAGCTTGTCCGTAGACTAGCATTATCAGGAGGGGAGGGGGCGTTCCTCCCGGCTCCACAGCACAGCGCGATTGGCGCCGCGAGGCAGAAGGACGTCTCTGGCTAATGGTCAGAAACGCCCTTCTGACTGTAAAGCGCTACGGTACCGGGACCGATAGCGCTTTACACCGGGCACGGATCGGGAAAGCCGACAGTGCGCTGAATTCAGCGCACTGTCAGCTTTCTGGCAGTATATAACACTGCATGTGCCCAAAAGTGGTGAAAGGTCCTCTTTAAACGATGACCTGTCCTGATCTATCGTCAATTATTTAGCCTGAAAAACTCCTTTAACTCTTTTGAGACCACCTGTTTAATAGGCATTATTCTCATGTTCTTACATCATGGAAGTCATAGATGTGACATGTAGCACTACCTTACCTCCTAACTCTGTGCACGGTGAGGGTTTACTGATGACCTGTCTGCTTTTCCCTTTAAGACGCGCTCTCTTGGGATGCAGCAGCCGCAGCAGTCCCGCCAGCTTGATCCCAACCTCCTGATGAAGCAAGCAATGCCTCCCTCACAGCAGCAAATGCTTCACCAGACTCCTGTGAAGTCTTTCCTAGAAAATGTCCTTCCCCACTCCACCCCAGAACTTCCAAAAGTTCCTTCTCCCATCAATGCTTTCAATGGCTTCCCATTAGGTGAGTGGCTCTTCTCCCGGTCTCCGGTGCCGTCCCCTCTTCCGGTGCCCGTCTTTATGATTCCTTGTCTTTGCTGTGGTCTCTAGGCTTGAACTCGAATGTAAATATGGATCTCGGGGGAATGAAGGAACCGCAGTCCCGCCTGAGGAAGTGGACGACAGTCGATAACATGTCTCCTAATAACTCGCTGGAGCAGAACTCCAGTAAACATGGTAACGCACCTCCTGCTCATCTCTTCACAGCTAATATATAGTGTGGTCGTCCAACGCTTCTGCCATGTTCACTCCTTCCCTGTCTTATTGTCTGTACAGGTGCTATTTCAAGTGGTTTTCGGCTTGATGATTCCCCATTTGGTTCTTATGACTTCATGAACAGCAGTAACTCTCCATCCAGCCCTCCAGGATCTATAGGGGATGGCTGGCCCAGTGCCAAATCGCCAAATGGCTCCAGCAGTGTCAATTGGCCACCAGGTGAGTGACAGTCCGGCGATCGGCACCTTGTCCCTTAAATCTAGAACTCTTCTCTATGGCCGCCTGGGCTCACACTACTGTTCAGGTCACCACGTGAACCCAAACAGTCGGCCTGATTAAATAGCAGACACCCATGGACCCTATAGACTAATGTGGCAGATTGTGAAGTACGACCTCCATTACTACTGGTGCCGACAGCAGGGGTCCCACGTGCTAAGGAGGTTATGTATTTGGCGTGGTATAATGTTTCTAATTTATTTTGTTCTAGAATTTCGCCCTGGTGAGCCATGGAAAGGATATCCAAACATTGACCCAGAAACTGACCCCTACGTCACTCCTGGCAGTGTCATCAATAATCTGTCAATTAGTACTGTGCGGGGTGTGGACCACCTCAGGGACAGAAACAGTGGTAGGCGCCCCCTACAGTCTTCTCGTGTCGTGTGTGTCGGGCCGGACCTTCTATGACGTGATGCTGATATTTTGTTCTTGGGTTTTCCAGGGTCATCCTCATCTCTGAACACCACGCTGCCTTCAAATAGTGCCTGGTCATCCATTCGTGCCTCCAACTACAATGTCTCCCACAGCAGTACCGCACAAAGCACTTCAGGTATTAGTATGGGAAAACGAAGAGGTCTAGAGCTGACCGCACACAGGAATGTGTCCTGGGGGTGTCCTGACCCTTCCTGGTGACAGAGGTCATGCAAGAATAAGGATTGTGCAGTTTGATTCAGATTGCACAGCCCTTGTTCTTAGGGGCAGTCCATCCTCCCTGTTGACGACTAGTGCTTGCCCGGCATGTATGTGTGAGTGTTCGGTCAGCCAGGCGTTCTCCTCTATATGGGGCCGGTCTTTCAGAGTTCATAGACTTACTGAATATTTCTCCTTTCCTTGCTTACAGTTAGAAATAGCGATCCCAAACCAACTTGGTCCCTCGGTTCCGTCGGTAACACCTCCCTGGCTCATGAGCTGTGGAAAGTCCCTTTGCCATCTAAAAGCATCAGTGCTCCGTCCAGGCCTCCCCCAGGGCTCACTGGTCAGAAGCCGCCTTTATCTGCCTGGGATAATGGCTCCCTGCGCCTAGGTAGTGGCTGGGAAACTTCTGAGTCCAGATACACACCAGGTAAGAACACACGACCATCTTGGGTATGGCTTACATGATCATAGTAATGTCACTGCTGCCTCCTGGTGGAGGATCTAGGAATGAGTGATAATACAGTGCGTGTGTCAGCACTACACAAGATCCGAGGGCAAGCACATGGTAAACACCCCTCCACTGGACATCTAAAGGAGGGTGCTGGTTATTATACACTTTGGAGACCTTTACCCTAATTCAGTTTGTAATATTTTTGCATTTTCAGGTTCTGCTTGGAGTGATAATAGCTCAGGGAGAATAACAAATTGGCTAGTTCTGAAAAACCTAACACCTCAAGTAAGTATGGCGATCTCCTCCTCCTCCTCCGTATGACTAGTGGATTTCTTCTAATGGATTCCTGTACTCACTGTCCGGTCCTTTCCTCCAGATCGATGGCTCCACCCTGCGTACCCTGTGCATGCAGCATGGGCCTCTGATAACATTCCATCTGAACCTGCCCCATGGTACTGCTGTGGTCCGTTACAGTTCCAAGGAAGAGGTAGTAAAGGCACAAAAGTCTCTGCACATGTAAGTAGCCACGCGACACGTTGTCTCCAACTCCGCCCATTTACATACATGTTCAGCTCTGCCATACATGCTTATGTTGTGAATGGGGAAGGAATGAGCTAAGGTCGGACATCTCTGGCAGTAGGTTACACCCCTGAGAACCTAAGTATGTAGAAATCCACAACCTGATCCTTCACCCCCTCCCATCCTTCTCAGACCACCTAAACAAATTGCACATTCTTGATCAGGACTGAACTGTATCATACTGTGTGACCTACAGATGTGAGAAGATGGCAGCCATGTCTTGTAATCCTGGATCACCTGCACATATGGCCTCCTATACTGCAGCGCTGTATTAATTTGTCTTTTCTCTTTCCCCTTCCAGGTGTGTTTTAGGGAACACTACTATCCTTGCCGAGTTTGCTAGTGAAGAGGAGATCAGTCGTTTCTTTGCACAAGGCCAGTCAATGACCCCTTCCCCGGGCTGGCAGTCCCTGGGCTCCGGCCATTCCCGGCTCGGTTCTCTGGATAGCCCCCACAGCATCTCGAATCGCGGAGATATCAATCACTGGAACAGCCCAGGTGCTTCAGGCTCCAGCTCTGGAGATCTTCACGGCACTTCTCTCTGGGGCACCCCAAACTATTCCACAAGCTTATGGGGTAACCCAAGCAGCGAGAGCAGGGGTCTGAGCAGTCCATCACCCGTGGGCTCTTTCCTGCCTGTCGATCACTTAAACGGAGAGCCCATGTAGCCTACGTGAACCATGACCTCAGATGATTGTTACTGATCAGCTCCTCGGGGGCTGGACTTTGGTATGTGTGAACCCTCTGCAGGCCACCCTGCGGATCGCTCTTCTGCACACTTCCCACTTTTTATTTTAGCCCACAACATATCAGTTTCTAATACTTGAATCATGCAGGCCAATATTATAATGTGAAATAGAAGAAAAAAAAAATCTATATTTACACTTCCACATTAGCGCTAGAACCGCGTCTGAGCTGTTGAATTCCAGTTTTTATAGTGTTTTTTTGGTTTTTAATTTTTTTTTTTTTTTCCCAATGTCCAAACCCAAGTTTGTATGTCGGAGCTTCGGTATCGACCCGTCTGCCCTCACGTCTCCTCCCCTCCCCCCCCACCATTGCACTGAAGGGTGCGTCGCCTTTTTTATGTTTTACCTTGAAAACGGCTCAAGTGTAACTGTTTACTCTAGCGTGTACTTAAGACATACGTGATTGACTGCTTGTTGTTTCTAAGATGCCTTGATATACCTACCTGATTTGTGGTATTACAACGTTTTTAACTGCCTTCCAGCTTCCCGAGTGCCGCACCGCTGCCCGTTGCAGAGCAATGCGTTAGCACCGGCGCCTCCCAAGCGCTGAAGGGGGTTAAAAAAAAACAAAAAAAACTGACAGTTATAACATTAGTTTTTAAGAATTAAAAAAAAAAAAAAAAGTATTGCACCAGGTTTTCACGACTAAAACCTAATAGAATTTAGCTCTACGGTTTTAATAAAAAATATATATATATAATAGCAAAAAAAAATAAAAAAAAAATAAAAAATGTACAAAATATAAAAAAAAAAATAAATAGTGGCCACAGCTGTGACATACACCCTATGTGTGCCAGTAGGGGGCAGCACTTTCAAAGGCTTTGCGTTTTGGTTTTTAGAGGGGCCTTACCAGGGACCTCGTGTTTACATTTTATTTTAATTTTTTTTTTTTTTTTTGTTCCTGTTTGGGAGGGTCATTTGTTTTATGGGCGGGAATTTTTTTTTTTAAATTTTAATTAGTTTTTTTAAGATGTTTACTCTTCCATCAGATTATAGAAAAAAAAAAACTAAAAAAAAAATGAGAAATATGCTCAAGATGCTTTTATCTCTGGGAGTCCAATTGTGTTTGTGTGGGTGTGATTTTTTTTTTTTTTTTTGAGTTCTTAAATGATCCAAAATAGGGGGAAAAAAAACAAAAAAAAAATACTGCGGCTCTCAGGAATAAGATAGGTAAGAATTCCTTCTCCCCGATGTAACAAGAAAATCACTAGAAGAATGCAACTTTTTTTTTTTTTTTTTTTTTTATTATTATTATTATTGGAAGCGCTAACTTCTCAAAGACTTTTCCTCTCTGCCAAAAAACAATCCCCCCTCCCCCTTCTACCGCCGCCGCCTCTTTACAGCTTCCCGAAGCCAACCTTAAAGAGACGGTCTTGCTTTGCTGTGTCTTTTTTAGTGCGTAGTCTTGAGATTTTTGCTGATGTGTAACTTTTTATTTTATTTTTATTTTTTTCTCCATGTTACTTTTAATTTCGTGGCTCGGCGTCCTCGCTTGTGACAGTGTTTTTATTAATGTTTTACGTTTGTGTTTTTTTTAAAAGCCGATTATTTAGTAACTATGCACATTTATGCACATTGTAACCGAGTACTGGGCTGAACAATTTCTCGTGCGTTCTACAAACTGAAAAAAATGGGAAAAAAAATATTTAATTTTTTTTTTTTAATGTTTAGACGTCAATGATTGCAAATACTTAATTGCAAAAAAAAAAAAAGAGAAAAAAAGGAACAAGTTACATGATCTGTCGTTGCCATAAATGGTATTTTCTGCTTGTTCGGTCAAAGAAGCTGAACAAGGGTAAAATAAAAAAAAATCTCTATAGTGAAGTGTAAATCCTGACCTATGACCTTTCCGCCACCGCACATTATAGTGGGGGACAGGGGTCACCAGCAGTTCCTCTCCTCCCGAGGTTGTACTTTTTGTTGTGTTTTCTTCCTTTTGTCCAAGGGAGCCCCGAAAAGCCCCGGAGTGCCTCCATAGCGGATTGCTGGGTCCAAAGTAAACCTATGTTGTGAGTCTCGTATTAGTGGGTGATGCGGCATGTAAGTTTTTTTTTTTGTTTTTTTGGGGGGGTTTATTCATATTACGTTTACTGTTAGGACGCTCGCCAAATAATTTATGCACCCAAGTGTTACTGTATGGATAGAGTGAGGAGAACTAAAGCTGGCCATACACCCTAGATCGGGGTCGGCCATCTCTACCCTGAAGATTGCAACATGCCTGATCCTTTGTCTCCCCATTTAGAGAACATGCATGCTTGGCATGGAAGGGGCGGGTCAGATGAAAGTAGCCATCCAAACAAGATGGCGGTCTAATGTGTGTGGCCAGCTAAATCCACGAGGCAGCCATTGGACAGCTGATGCTTACTTACATTCTTAAGAATGCCGCAATTTCTTAGGAGTGACATCACTGTGATCGGTTCTCCGAACCTTTAATGGGGGTTGAATATATTTGGAAAATTTGGTTACGTTCTGGAACAGCGCCACTCTTGTTCATACAAGTTCCGTAATAAAAATTCCAGCGCCAAAAAATAGATAAAACTTGACTTTTACTGAATCATATTAAAAAATCTTTACAAAAATAGATCCATATTGCAAATACAAACACTGCTTACGCGTTTCAGGACAATAAAATATGTCCCTTACTCATAGCTGAGCAGCCTACAAAATGTGGTATGATCATTCCTTTATCTAAAGCTGGGGGTTTTGAGCGGATTTATTGTGTTTACTCTTGTTCATAGACTGGTATTACAATCATCCACGTTCACTTAAAGTAGGACTGTGGCTTCGCTTCACTCTTTTACCATTAATCTACGGGCTCTATGTCTGTAACGACGCTCTAGCGATCGGTTCTGGTGTCATATGATAGCACAGAGTCTCTACTTCCATATGACACCAGAACCAGACCCAGTTGTAGGTGGTATGCAGCCATAATATCTGCACTTTCACCTTTGGGTTGCTAGGGATATCTTTAGAGCCTGTTTTCTACTGAAAGGATAGGAAATGAACAGCGCCCCACATTGTATTGTGGCCGGGGCGTGATATTACAGTTCAGACTCATTAGACTGCGCTGCAAGTGGACCATATAATGGCAGCTTGCACTTTACAGGTCATCGGCTAATCTGTAAGATCCCTAGATGTCAGCCCCCCACTTATTATACAGATGAATCCATACAATGGTTCTGAAAACTTCTCTAGGCTGAGGCCGCACATTGCAGACTTGGCGGAAGGAAGAGGAACAAGCACTTTAAGATCTCCCATCTCTTGGCATTGCCTTTGCAAAATTTGCAACCAAAAGACTCCTCTTCTGTGCAAGGTGCGGCCTCAGCTGAACTGCAATACCACAGACAGCCTATAGACAAGCGTGGTGCTGTTTCAGAAAATACCCTCAGATTTTTTCCAAGTCCCCCTTTCCAAGTCGCCATCAGCCTAGACAGTAGCTGCCTCTCCGTAGACTTCTATATATGCACCTTATGCCATGCATCTGCCAGGAATACAAACCACTAATCTGGGCCCTGACAACAGCATACGTTTATAACCCCCCCGACCGCTGGCAGGGCCGATAGGAGCAAGATTTACTGTGGGTTCTTAAAGTAATATTTGGGACAACCAAAGCCAGTTTTTATCATTTTTTTTTTTTTTTTTTTTTTTTTTTTTTTTTTTTGGAGAGAGAATGGATCTAACAAATGGTGCATTAATATTCCAAGCGATTCCAGGTTCCCCCGCCCGCCCGCAGAACTGGCGCAGCTTTCGTCTCCCAAACCTCCTTGGCGACCCACGGGCCCCCCGTTCCGCACACATTGCCATTTTTGCTCATTGCCTTGACTCTGATTGTTTTGTGTCAGACGATACAAACCAACCTTGTGGCTTTTTAACTGTTTACAATAGAAGATGATTGTACATTTTACGATGTTCTTGTTTTTTTGTTTCTTTTTGATTGAAGTGTGAGATTAGTGAACCATGTACTTCTCGCTGCTTAGCCTCGATAGACGGTTTGTCGTTATGTTTTTTTTTTGTTTTGGACGGTCCGATTTAATAGAAACCATTACGCATGGGTCGGGCTGTGGTTTTTATTTTATTTTTTATTTTTCGTGGTGTGAAACGTGTTTGAATAATCAGAGGAGAAGTGTAATATTCGTGATGTACGAGGCAAACACTTCAGCGTTTGTTCCTGGTATAGAAATACATTATAGCCTTAGTTTTTATCTGGGAAAACCTTAAAGCGACCGGCCTCCTCCCGTGCGGCAACGGCCGACCAACATCATGGGCGGTTTCCCCACTGAGCTATCACGATGCACAATAGAAACCACATCTGTCTTGGTGGCCGCCAACGCCGCGGGGACTGGGTCGGCTTTAGAGAGGACTCTGCCAGAGTATGTTTCTAACTGTACTATCCTGCACTAAACTTGTAACTTGAAGAAATCTATATATACAGGACACAGCCGCTTGGAAATGACATTTGATATTAACACTTGAGTACGCTTTTTACCGCCTTTATACCTCAGTTAAAGAACAACCCAGCAGTGACTAAATAGCATTGTATTTTCTTTGTATCTAGCACATTTTGTCTCCGCATCTACGCCCCCCCCCCCCCCTTCGCCCCTTTCCCCGGTGCTTTACCAGCACAATGGTGTTTTTGTATTGTGTAGCTAGACACGTTGGTCTAACCTGCCAATGAGTGCGCTGTGATCCTCGTACGGTAGTCATTTCAAGTCCGCCTTCTGTATTTCAATAAGACGAACACTTTACCTGTAACTTATTACGAACAGTACTGTAGTGAATCCTGGCCCCGCTCTTATGAACGGTAGGTGGGGTAAGGGTCGGAGGGGCAGGGGGAACCGCCCTGCACGGTATTACTTATTTTACTACACAATATGCTGCAGGACGCCCCGACCCCCCTCCCACCCAAAGCCCCCACCACCCGATAAATAAAAAAGGACTAATGTGTCGAGAGGCCTCTAATAAAAAAAAAAAATGTATTTTCCGCTCTCGCACACTTGTTTTTTTCCTCTGGGGGCTTGACGAAATGATAAAAATTTTAAAAAAAAAAAATAATAAAAGGAAAAAAAATATTTAAAAAAAAAATAAATAAAAAATTTACAACCAAAGCTAGCTTTGTGACACTTCCCAGGAGAAGGTATAAAGTATCTCAATGTTTAGCTGCCCTCCAAACACTTGAATGGAGCGACTCTTTTACAGCCTCTTATCGTATTGTTCAATGCTTGAATGCTTCCTGTTTTATTTTATGTTTTATGAAGCTTGTTATGTAAGAAATAAAGTACGTTTGCTCTTAATAAATCCGGCCGTGGTGGTCTCTTATGTGACAGGTTGGGGGGGGATTTGGAACTGAAAAGGATCCGGTCTCCAAATTCCATCTTGCCATAGAAACAATGGAGCCCTGTGTCTTGGAATCTAAGGCTGGATTCACACCAGGGTTGGAGTACAGGCCGACACAGATTCCACCTAAAATCAGGCGGATCCCATTATAGTCTATGCGGTCTGCAGGTAATCACTTTTTAAGCGGACAGGGGCTTTGTTATTTGGGTCCCCATGCAAGACCTGTAGCGTGAAAGCTCCTGGCGTAAGGTTACACTGCAGAGGAATGTCACCGGGCTCTGATGGGGCTTTCTGCTGCGGATTCCACAGGGCCTCAAATTCCTCTCCAAATTTGGGCTGAGTGTGCTTAGAGTCCAGTTGAGGGGCAGTAAGGCCTCGTGCACATGGCAGAATCATGGATCTGTGTTCTAAGGAACCCTCTGCACTCAATCTGTTGAGACTACAACTCCCAGCAGGCATACTTGTTCTATTATTCATGAGTGGAGCATGATGGGAGTTGTATTGCCAGATGTTGCTGATCCTTATAGACCAGGGGTAGGGAATGTACGGCTCTCCAGCTGTTGCAAGACTACAACTCCCAGCATGCATACTTGCTCTGCTGTTCTTGGAACTCCCATGGAAGTGAATGGAGCATGCTGGGAGTTGTAGTTTCACAGTGGCTGGAGAGCCGAAGGTTGCTGACCCCTGTTATAGACCCATGTTTCTTGCCATATTACTTAAAGGGATTCTACCACTAAAACACTTTTTTTTTTCTAGTTACCACGTCGGAATAGCCTTTAAAAAGGCTATTCGTCTCTTACCTGTGGAAGTGCTCTCCGCCGCGCCGTTCGTTCAAAATACCGGTTTGTACCGGTATGCTAATTAGTTCTCTCGCAGCGATGGGGGCGTCCCCATCGCAGGAGCAGTGATGGGGGCATCCCCATTGCAGCTCCAAAACCGACCGCAGCGCCGCCTCTCTGGTCTTCGGTGTCCTCCCCTTGCCTCTTCAGCGTCTGTCAGACGCCTACGCAGTATGCTCTCTGTTCGGCGAAGCTTGCCGAACGTACTGCGCATGCGCGAAAGTGCAGTGCCCGCACTATGGCTGGGACCGCACTTTCGCGCATGCGCAGTACGTTCGGCAAGCTTCGCCGAACAGAGAGCATACTGCGTAGGCGTCCGACAGACGCTGAAGAGGCAAGGGGAGGACACCGAAGACCAGAGAGGCGGCGCTGCGGTCGGTTTTCGAGCTGCAATGGGGATGCCCCCATCGCTGCGAGAGAACTAATTAGCATACCGGTATAAACCGGTTTTTTGAACGAACGGCGCGGCGGAGAGCACTTCCACAGGTAAGAGACGAATAGCCTTTTTAAAGGCTATTCCGACGTGGTAACTAGAAAAAAAAGTGTTTTAGTGGTAGAATCCCTTTAAGTCCTCTCCCCTTCTGAGGCCACCATACAGGCTCCATATCTGCAGCTCTACCATCCATGTGCATGAGGCCCAGCAGCTAATCATCATTGCACCAATGGCTCGCCATACACATTGCTATCTGCAGAACAGCCATGTAATCTTGAAAGCCCCCCCATACATATACATGCTCGGCATGGCTGAGCATACATGTATTCAGTAGAAAGATGTACATTCTATATGACCAGCTTAAAGTGGTTGTCCCATTACAGGCATATCTTCTAACCACAGGCTAGAGGATAGATGCCAATCGCTGGGCCCCCTTGATGGCTGAGGGCCCCCAGGGTGTATATAATGGGACAACCCCATTTAAAGTGTCTAGAATAACCCTTGGCTGCTCAGAGAATTTGCCACATCTGTCTTCAGGTTGTGTCCGCTGTTAGCTGAACACTGTTAAAGCGGATTGGACTGAGCTGCAATACCGCGCATAACCTGTGGACAGGTGGTGGTGCTGGTTTTGAAGGAGGCGACCATGTTTGTTTTGAATGTTGGACACTAGAGATGAGTGAACACTATTCAAAACAGCCGTTTCGAATAGCACGCTCCCATAGAAATGAATGGAAGTGGCCGGCCGCTTAACCCTCACGTGCCGGCTACATTAGTTCATTTCTATGGGAGCGTGCTGTTCGAAACGGCTGTTTTGAATAGTGTTCGCTCATCTCTATTAGATGCTCTTTAAGACCTCCTGCACAATGCCTCTCTACTCTCCAGACCTAATCAGAGCCACAAATCCCATCCCCCACCCTGGGTTAGAGGATCCAAACTTACAGCTGCAAGTACCATTCCGACCTCGGGTCTGTACCCCAAATTTGCAGCATTGTAGGTCTCCATGATGATATAATACAGTCTGGAACATCAGGATATATAATGGTATGTGCAGGAGGGATAAGACTGAGTTTACAAGTAGCAGAAACTTCTTGGACTGTTCCCTTCATCTCAATGACGTCTGGAGTAATCCATGTCCTTGCTACAGATCAGTCTGCACCTCTAAAACCATGGCACCCCCAATGTGAAGTCACTGTGGGTCTTCAGACACCTACACCACAATGATAAACTGGGTACAGACTGTTACAGCTATAACACCCTGACTACCTCCATCTGTAGTGACCTAAGCTTGGCTCCCATAAGATGGCGCTCTAAGCCTTGGTCGGTAGACCTGAAGGAGTTCCGGGTACAGTGATTGTAATGGGGGACACTAAAATGTTCCCTCCTTGTGTTTTGGAGGTACCGCCTCTTGTCCAGTAGCTTTATGACCCAAGACGATCGTACAATATGGCCGCACCTGAGACCGTCTGACCTACCTTGATCTTATAGGCAACTCCAGCTGTTGTAAAACTACAACTCCCAGCATGCATACTTGCTCTGCAGTTCTTGGAACTCCCATGGAAGTGAATGGAGCATGTTGGGAGTTGTAGTGCCATAGCAGCTGGAGAGCCGAAGGTTGCTGACCCCTGGGCTAGAACATTACCCACAAGCCACTACTGAGGGGGATCCGCATACACAGCCATTGTTAAACCATAGAAGTGACAAGTTGCAATTTGACCAAAGCTTGCTGATCCCTGCACCCTTGACATGACCCGGTTGCAGGTTCCAGAGTTGACGTCTTTCCCCCTGTACAGGGATATAGATAAGCGGCAATGTCCAGGATCCCTCCCCAAATAACTTGCACCCGTGTGCTGAGCAACACTTTATTATTGTAATACCTTAAGTGGTTTATCTGTTGCAAGAATCAATCTGCAAGACAGTAGTAATGATGTCATCGGATGGCCATGATGTGATGTGTGAGTCCAGAACAGTCTCTATAGTGGGTGACATGGGAGTTTCTGCAATCATATGGGATGATGTACACCACACAGAAGTGCTACACGCAGTATATAGTTTGTGCATGGTCAGTCTTGGACTGACAAGTCCAGTAAGGAGTCACTCCGCTGATAGGATGTATACTCGTACGTGGCAGGCACTGTCATTAGTGTCCATGATCATACGCTGTGCGCTAGCCCTTATAGGTTCTGTCGGCAGCTACGCGGTCCAGCTCCTCTCTGTGTTGACCAGCTCCATCCCTTCAAAGTAGGAATGAGGTCTGCGAGCGTGAAACTGGAAGAAAGGAAAGTCATTACCATCTGCAGGGTCTACATATAAATGATGCAAAACTTTTACTGTTCACCAACTTGTGCCTTTTTATCCTTCAGTAGGTGCCGATCCACTGATTCCAGTGTAGTTGGAATTTTTTCTCTAGCCTCCACCGTTCCTGAGCAATCGCTGCCTAACTAGACTCCCTAATATCAAGTGGGTGAAGGCCTGCACCATTCCTGAGCAATCAGGCATCAAAACTAACTAAACTCCCTAATATCAAGTGGGTGAAGGCCTGCACCATTCCTGAGCAATCCGGTATCAAAACTAACTAAACTCCCTAATATCAAGTGGGTGAAGGCCTGCACCATTCCTGAGCAATCAGGTATCAAAACTAACTAAACTCCATCAAGTGGGTGAAGGCCTGCACCATTCCTGAGCAATCAGGCATCAAAACTAACTAAACTCCCTAATATCAAGTGGGTGAAGGCCTGCACCATTCCTGAGCAATCAGGTATCAAAACTAACTAAACTCCCTAATATCAAGTGGGTGAAGGCCTGCACCAGTCCTGAGCAATCCGGCATCAAAACTAACAAAACTCCCTAATATCAAGTGAGTGCAGAAGCAGACACGGGGGCGTGACTGAGACATCCAATCAGAGCCCCTTGTCTACTGCACCCACTTGGCATTAGGGAGTCTAGTTAATTTCGATGCCTGATCACTCGGGAATGGTGCGGGTTAGAGAAAAAATTCCAACTGTGCTGGAATCAGTGTGTGGGCAGCTATGAAAGGGTGAGAATATCTCAAGGTGGTAAAGGGGTAATCCACATACCGGGGACTGCAGGGACAGCTGGTGTAGGATGGGGAAGGGGGTCCAGTG
This sequence comes from Leptodactylus fuscus, assembly GCF_031893055.1. NCBI lineage: Eukaryota > Metazoa > Chordata > Amphibia > Anura > Leptodactylidae > Leptodactylus > Leptodactylus fuscus. Next base: position 11,557,959 of record NC_134272.1, on the reverse strand, counting down.
GATCGGTTCCATAGGCCAGCTGCACACTGACACGTCACTTGCTTTCCCAGAGTCGATCATCAAGTCGTTGACGCTGCTACAACTTGTCTCCAGTCTGAAAGATAGAAACCAAGTGTGACACCATCAACTTAAAGGGGTACTCCGAGCAGAAGCCGCGCATGGAAACCAGTCCGATCACTGCTAACTAGTTCATAAGTTAGATCCAGAATCCTTGTAATACATCTTAAAGGGGTCTTCTCATCCATAAGTGACCTACACCAGCTGTCCCTTCTGGTGTACAAGGCATCAAAATGTGTGTTTGGGAACTAAACCGAGTCCGCAGCCTTCCCCTGACCAGGATACGAGGCACAGAACGCTGCATCAGCGAGTCTCGCCAAACGCCGCGTCCATGAAACGTCTGCTCCACGCTCAATGTCATGCAATGCATTCTGGGTATCACCTTAGTTATCCTATGCATCTAGATCATGTCGTCTACCCGGGCAGAAATGGATTTTTATAGCTCCGAAAAATTAACTGTTGACAGTCCCTATGGAAAGCTATATGTCGCCCTTCCACTGCCCCCCACCTCTTGCTCACATACATATGTAGGGGTATGTATTGATATAGGGGTGGTCACGTCTGTATGGGGGCTATAGCTGGCCCCCCGATTGTCTATGGATGCTGGGAGTGATAGTCCTGCTGACAGTTTGCAGTTACAATACTGCAAATCTAGAGAAGTGATTGCTATGAGAATACTGCCCCCTGGTGCCAAACACTGGAATTACAACTACAGTCTAAATGCAGGGATAGGGACAGCTAAAGCAGCAAACAGGGTTGGAAGAGGGAGTCCGGGTTTAATAATGGTGCACTGTGCAGTATGTGTATATGACGGCTCTACAGGCGCAGTATGGCCGGTCAGGTGGATGTATTGTGACACCTTGTCCGCAGCCCAAATAATGGAGAAGTGACCAGAACGGCTGGTTCTAGAACTTTCTATAGTAACATAGAGTCTGCAGTTTTCTGTCCCTGGTCACCATTGATGGAGCTAATCCCTCCGGGGGGCGGCATTCACAGAGCAGAGCCGGTCATTGTACTATAGTCTATGCAGGAGCAACACAAAGGAGCTGCCTTTAAAGGGACGGTGGTACTGAAGAGGTCAGATTATAATATACAGCGGCGTAATAAGCGGAGCCACTGATGTCACTTACACCTATGGACGTACATGGGGTCTCTGCGCTGGAGATGTGCGACATATAAGAGTGACTGCTTTCTTCTAAAAACAGTGCCACAACTATCCACAGGTTGTGTGTGATATTGCAGCTCAGTCCTTGAATGGGACTGAGCTGCAGCATGGCTATGTGACATGACATTAGAAGAAGTTGGGCTCATTATTACAGTCCTGGACAAACCCTTTAAGGTCTCCATATTGAGGCCCTAGCCCCTGGTAGCCAATACATTTCTCCTGCAGTGACCCCTACAGCTGAAATGCTGTATTACAAGCGGACTCTCCACTCTCTGACCATGTAATATATGGAAATACGCTTTTTGTGTCTAGCGAGGGCTCCCGCCACGACCTCCATATGCTTTACATCCTGCAAAGAGTAATGGACTTGCCATAAATACATCAGTGATTGTCTATGTCACCTTGTCACGGCACAAGGCCTGAAGGTCTCCGCAGTCGCACACGGCCGGGGACGCCGCACGCTGAGCGCTAATTGATTTCTTTGCTTCCATGAACTATCCTGATTCCATGAAGTCTGCTTAATGGAGCGCAGGATGGAAAACACAGCCGGGAAATGGACCTTTAACTAAGCAGCAAGAATCCCGGGGATCTATGAAGCGACCGCTGCCAGGGACGCATTGCAGAGGCCACCACCACCCCTCCCCCGCCCAAAAACTGTCTCTTCATTAACCTAATTATCTGTGTGCACTAATGGGGTAAGGTGACCATATAGTACAGGAGCGCTGAGCAGGATGATGGATTATATCTTGCAGGGATCCAGGGCTGTCCGGATCTGATCTGTGATATAGGACGTGTGTCTGCGACCTGGTGTTCTGTAAAGACTGGGGGTCATTATACCAGGAGGACGCTTCAGACTACAACCGTATCCAATCTAGACAATCCTTTGGCCGCGACTCCCATCACACGACCAATGATTGCCGATCTCTAGTCTGGATACAACTGTAGCAAACCCTCAGCTGTGAGATGTATTAGGTCTCCAGGGGCACATACATATGATCGGGATTACATGAGGATTTTCTGGGCAGATATCAATGCACCACCATCGGCATCAACTTTTTTTGGACGCCGAATTTGACTTATTTGAATATCCACAATGTCATTTTATTTCTAAACGGCATCATAATCCGCTTAACCGTGTACGGAAATGTGCACCCAAATCTGTTCAAGTTGGTGCAGATTTTCGGAGCAGATTTCAGTGCGGATTTTCCAATGTTTCAGCTTCAGGGTGTGAACAAGGATGTTACCAGTCACTGACAGCAAGCAGAGATCTTGAATCTGTAGGGGGCGCTCTATTAACACGAGTGAGGGTGACGGTGACCGAGCCGACACCCGGTGTCATGTGCTGGTGTTAAGGTCGTGTTACGCGTGGAGAGGACTACACGTGTCCGCGCAGCGTGAAGCCTTCGCACTCTAATTGAGCCGTCCTGGTAATACTCCCCGCAGCAGCAGCCAGCGCCGCACTCCCGGTGCAGACAGACCAGTGTAACCATGACAACAGCTCAGCCAATCCCAGCCCTGCGTTCCCTCACGTTCCAGATACCTTCACGGCTAAGGTAATGGGGTCTCAGCGCTGCTTCAGGATTAAGTAACCCCTGCAGTGCTGGAGCAGTGGGGAAGATGCAATAGCGCGTGTCAGCTCCTCATTACGTATTCCCCGCACATCCTCCGAATGCTGCCCTACATGCGCATGTGCCCAATTATAGGCAGACATGCAAATCACCCCTGTCTGGCGCTGCCAGCCAAAATATTTTAACCCTTTAGTTCCCATCGGAGAAGGTGTCTCGCTCGGAGGTGACATCAATGACGAACCGTATAATGGACTGATCATATAGCAACCCTTACTATAGGCGCAGTGATTTATGGCAACAGATAAAATCTATGGGGCGGGCGAGACATAGAAAGTTGTAATTTTTTGCACCACGCATCCCTTTCCCGAGGTTATGTAGATTTATCATCATGTCAAATCTGATCATCTAGATCTAAAATCTAATAAAACATGCTGGAAATCTACACGCGTGCGCCTCATCGTATACGCTGCCCCCTCCAACGATGGGGTTACGGCATTGATAGAACCGCAGTCTTCATGAAGCTCCCCCAATGACTTTAAGGCTTGGTTCTCACGGAGGAATCTGTCACGGATTTGGAGGCAGATTCCGCCCCCAATAAACCCGTCTTTGAGCGTTCACAGCAGGACGCAGAGAAAAAATAGCATCTTGTCGTGGATTCTGTGGCCGGAAGTTCCTGACGATTAGACCCCTTCATGGTGAATACGGCCGCGGAAGGGGAAGAGGAATTTCTCAGCATTTTCCGCCTTGAAATAAATTGTGACTCGTGAGAATGAAGCTTTAGGTCAGCCATGTATGTCAGCGGTCAGTCCACCTGTACGGGATACCATAGAGGAGTTTGTCAGGTCCCAATGAGATGAATGGAGTGGGGGTCTGCACTTCTGACCACTGCTACTTCGAAACGGAGGGGAAAAACACCCCCAGCAATTGGCAAATCACTCCCTACTAGAGATGAGCGAACACTGTTCGGATCAGCCAATCCGAACAGCGCGCACCCATAGAAATGAATGGAAACACCTGTGACGCCGGCCGGCCACCGGCAAAGTCAGCGTCACAGGTGTTTCCATTCATTTCTATGAGAGCGTGCTGTTCAGATCGGCTGATCCGAACAGTGTTCGCTCATCTCTACTCCCTATGGATTGGGGGTAACGCACTGTGACTGGAATACCCCTTTTAGGTCAATGGGGCAGATTTATGAAACCGTGTAACAGCAAAACTGTCATAGAGGCTCCTGGCAACCAATCACAGCACAGCTTTCATTCCGAAACAGCAGAATACAAAGTGAAAGCTGTGCTGTGATTGGTTGATAGGGACATCTATGACTGTATGGACACGTCACATGGGCAGAATTACCTCTAATTACCTCTAATGACCTTAGGCGTCAGGAAGCTATGCTCCTCCCCTCTGACCATTTAGTTGCTAGAGACTCACTGCCTGACAACTAACCTTGACAATGACATTTGTCTCAAATTATTCAGGGCAGAAATATCCGTGTACGGCGGTGATAAAGGGGCAAAAAGTGGGGCAAAACCGTGTGCTGGTGTGGCTCCATGACAATGTGCGCAATCCGTGCCCTCCATGCCCAATACATGTCAATCATTGAGGACTGTACGGACACATCCTGAGGTTCTCACACGGACTCATCTGTGACTATCACCAACATGTGGATGGGGGCGCCGAATGGGTCTGTAAATAGACCCCAGACCAAAATGTAGGCCTAAGGGCTCGTTCACACGGTGTAACGTCCCGCGAGATTTGGCACGTGTACGCCGCGTGACCCTTTGCGTGCCGTACACGCTCCCATTCATTTCAATGGGAGCGGGGATCGTATGCGCCGCGCTAGTTTGCGGCCGTGCATTTATTCACGGCCGCAAACTAGCGCAGCGCATATGCTCCCCGCTCCCATTGAACTCAATGGGAGCGTGTACGGCACGCAAAGGGTCACGCGGCGTACACGTGCCAAATCTCGCGGGACGTTACACCGTGTGAACGAGCCCTAAGACTTCTGATAACTATAAACTACACCCCTAATCCCCAAATGTGACCACTAAGGCTAGGCTCACCTTTGTTCACGGATAGCGATTACCCGCAGACACCAGCGGACCCCGCAGACTATAATGGTGTCTGTCGGATGGCCGCTGTTTTATACTCCAACTAAAGGGCCGTTCACACTACCACATCTGTCATAAAGCCGTAAAAAATCCAATTCACTTCAATGGGATTTGATCTGTTGACCGTTTGTTTTCAACGAATCCATCACGTCCGTTTTTTTTTTTAACGTGTGTGTTCATACAAAATATAGGACTTATGGCGTACATTAAGTGTACGTTATTTTTTTTTTTCACCATTAACACATATGGGTAAAGGACGGAGACAGACAATGGTGTCCGTTAATGTCCATTATGATAGGCGTCCATTTTTTTTTTTTTTTTAATGCACCCTATCAGAATGAATGGTAATGTGAACCCCGCCTTAGCCTGATTTGCATTGACCACGCCCCCTTTTAGTGGTTGTGGGTAATCCCATAAAACCCATGCGTCACGGCAATGCCAATTCTTGATAGTCACAGCCCTAGTTCCATTTCCTTGGCGCCGTCCATTACCTGGGTGGTGCCCGGGCGGGCTGCTGGGCCTGGTTTGTTTGGGAGCCGCTCCGCGCACCGTCCTGACAGCCGCACACACAGCTCCCCAGAGCCTGCAGGGGAAAGACTTCTTCAGAGCTGCTGAACGCCGGGTTATCCAGAGAATTGAGCGACGCTGAGGCTGTCAGCCATGTTTGCGAAGGGCACCAGAAATGCGTGGGGACATCGTCAAAGCGACTGAACCTCCTGTAACTAAAAATAGGGGAATGACCTTATTAATAGCAGGCAATGTAACATGCACTAAGCACCAACACCCAAAATGTCTCAGTCCTGGACCACGGGCGGGTGTGACATGTCTCGCAGTAGGTAACAGAGATCTCTCCATGTTTTATATCATTTCCGTTTTGCGTTGAACTCATCTTATTTCTAGGTCCAGATCTCCTGAAGCAGAGAACGGTCTCCTGACAATTGTTCGGAATTTAAGAAACCGTATTAAATGATCGCCAATATGAACGCTCATCTCCGGTTACCATGGCAACAGATACCCGGGCCATTTCCACCGCCGTCTTTCCCTCTTGCAACCTCTGTCCATGACTTTCCTCGCCAGCAGGAGGCGAGCAGGGAACGTAAAATGTGACGACGGGATGAGAGCTATAGAGCGACATTATATGGCTGGAGACTGCCCGCCTGTCACTAGGATGCGACATCTGAAGGGTCTCCTATAATGGAAACCATAACTGGACCCGCTAAACCTCCAAAATATGGGGAGCCTGAATATCATTCCAGCCTAGACCTAAAAACCCCAATCAGCCATTGACTCAATTTCTACATTTCCAGTAGGAGTAACAGAGGACTAGTAAAGTGCACAATGCTCTATGAGCGCTATAGGTGAGAGCACCGGCACAACTGCACAGGTCCGTAGTACGTGGCCATAGATGAGACACCACCAGTGACATTGTGTTACCTGCTTTGAGTCTGAGCCACCTTCTGTTGCAGAATCTGCGTCTGAAACCTCCGCACCAGGATAAAAACAGCGGCCGCGGCGCAAATGATGATGCAAAACACGACGGCGCAGGCAATGGCGGCAAGACGGTGGTGAGTCATTCTGTAGTCACAGGTTTGTCCCATGTACCAAAAGTCTCTGCCAATTGGGCACCTAATGGGGTCAAGACAAAATCCAGGGTGACTGAGCTGTAAATAACTGAAGTGCTGAAGAACTACAAGTCTCAGCCTACACGGCCAGCTATGCCGGATCTTGTATAATAGCAATAAGGTCTTATAAGAATCCTCTGCTACATTATAATGAGGACATCTGTATGGAGACCTGATCCGAGTCAGGACTTGCTTATACAGCTGCAGCGCTGACACACTGTAACAAGACCCACACCTGTGCCAGGAGGACAGAATTAACCCCGATGATAAAGCTTTACGCACATGAGCCTGGACGTCTCCCAGGTCTCCGCCGCACTCCTGCTGATGTCACAGTATATAAGATACAAGCCGTACTACTCACTGGCACTCAGGGTCCTGCCCTTTGCGGTGGATGCAGATGCCGTTGTTATGGCAGAAGATACTGTGACAAGGTGACAAGCAGAGGGCGCTAAGTTTCCGCAAAGGCACACACTGGAAACTCCGAGGACACGCGAACCAGTCGGTACAAGGGTCCACGTGGTTGTCTGTGAAGAGGAGCGAATTTGGAGTAAGATAGATAATGCTCGGTACTTCTGAACAAGTCCTGAGAGCAAGGACTGGAATATTAAACCACCGGACAACAGGGACCGGAATACAGAACAACTTGAAATCAGCGACTGGAATATGAATCCACTGGACACCAGGGACTATAATACTAAGCCACTGGACACCAGGGACTATAATACTAAGCCACTGGACACCAGGGACTATAATACTAAGCCACTGGACACCAGGGACTATAATACTAAGCCACTGGACACCAGGGACTATAATACTAAGCCACTGGACACCAGGGACTGTAATACTAAGCCACTGGACACCAGGGACTATAATACTAAGCCACTGTACACCAGGGACTGTAATACTGAGCCACTGTACACCAGGGACTATAATACTAAGCCACTGTACACCAGGGACTATAATACTAAGCCACTGTACACCAGGGACTATAATACTAAGCCACTGGACACCAGGGACTATAATACTAAGCCACTGGACACCAGGGACTATAATACTAAGCCACTGGACACCAGGGACTATAATACTGAGCCACTGTACACCAGGGACTATAATACTAAGCCACTGTACACCAGGGACTATAATACTAAGCCACTGGACACCAGGGACTATAATACTAAGCCACTGGACACCAGGGACTGTAATACTAAGCCACTGTACACCAGGGACTATAATACTAAGCCACTGGACACCAGGGACTATAATACTGAGCCACTGTACACCAGGGACTATAATACTAAGCCACTGTACACCAGGGACTATAATACTAAGCCACTGGACACCAGGGACCAAAATATTAGACTACTGGACACCAGGGACCAGAATATTATACCACTGGATACCAGGGACCAAAATATTAGACTACTGGACACCAGGGACCAGAATATTGTACCACTGGATACCAGGGACCAAAATATTAGACTACTGGACACCAGGGACCAGAATATTGTACCACTGGATACCAGGGACCAGAATATAGAATACCTTGAAATTAGGGACTGTAATATTAATCCACTGTACACCAGGGAGTATAATACTAAACCACTTTGGCACCAGGGACCGGAATATTAATCCAATGGACATCAGCACCAGGGACTGGAATATTAAGGACCTTGCTTTGACTAGTCCTGCACTTTCCCTGGATTTGAGTACAGGTTGTGCTGCTACATACAGCAGGGACCAGCGCTGTAATATGGAGGCCGATGCTATTTGTATCTATTGTGGACGTATTGGACAGACCTGACGTCAGTGAAGGACACAGCGCAGCGGGGGCATCAAATATGATAAAAAGAAGTGACAGGCAGTGGCTTTTCTAGAGGAAATGGTGAACGGCAGGAGGCCGAGGTCAGGGGTCACCTCCCTGCAGAGGACAATCTCGTTATTACAGGAAAAATGGAGATTTCCATTCACCGAGCCCGTGAGTCCCATGTAACCAGATAACAGGTCAAAGTGCAAACCGTCCCCAATACATCACCACATAGCGGCCGCCATTACCAGGGCCTCACCTGTCAGGCTTGTGTTATAGATCCTATAGGCTAAGGGTTTCTCCAAGGCCCCAAATATCACGGATGGGTTAGAGAGGACGAGTTCCTGCGCAGCAGACATCAGGCTCCCTGGACGCACGCTGAACAGCACTTTGTATTCCAAGGCAGTGCCAGCCACCCTGAAACGACAGGCGGAAGATATTGCCAGGACGCCTGAAAGGCAGATTTACTCACCGCATTAAAAATATCCTGCAATACTACAGGGACACAAACCTACTCGGCATCCAGCATAGCAAGCATGTGTAGACCCTGCTGGGCACAAGTTTTAGGCAGGCGCGGAAAACGTGCTGCAGAGTAAGAACGCTTTCAGAAATAGAAGGGTTAATAGTCACCAAAATGAAGCGAATGAAGACAAGAGAAATGTAAATGCCATTAATATTTGGGGTGACCTTTGCACTTTGGAGGAGGAGTCGTGGCATTGATGATATGGGCCCCACAGATAGAGCCCTGAGCTGAACATCATCCAGTCTGTCTGGGATGACATGAAGAGACAGACGGATTGGAGCAAGCAACATACACAGAAGATCTGGACTTAGTTCTCCAAGATGGCGGCAGGAACAACCTCCGCGCCCAGTTCTACCAAATACTGTCTGCAAGTACCGGGAAGAACTGATAAAGGGCAAAGGTCACACCGAATATAGTGTGTTCTATTTACGAAACCATTCTTACTTTGCAAAAGTTTTAGGCAGGTGTGGGAAAATGCTGCAACGTACTGTCTGACGGAAGGCTCCGACAGATACCGCTACATAAGAATACAGATGATGCCAGGTCCGCAACGATCACCAGATCGCCGGCCTGACCTCAAGTTGTCTTCATGTTGTTTCTGCACTTTCTCCTCGATGTCATTTTTAATAGTGAAGCTCTTCTTGTGAGAAGAACCCATCACAAGTCTGCGTAGCCTGGAGAGGCAGTATACTGTATAGCAGAACTTCCTGTGACCACTCCGGCACAAGTATGAGGATATAGGTAGTGGTCACCCAGACAGGAAATCAAGTGGTTACTAGGCTACCAGAAATAATCAGTGTATATATATATTGTATGATGCCGCAGGCTATCCTCTACACAGCTGGGCCACCAAATAACAAGCAGCGTGTCCCAGCCGCGCTCATGTCACTCACGTCACATTCAGAATCTCAATCTTATCAAATCCCGGGGTAGACTTGTAAGCAGAAGTCAACTGAAAGAGAACACAAAGGAGAGCAAGTCAGGACGTGGATTGTATCAGACTGCAAATCTAGACGTGGTCCCATGCCAGGACACTGACCTCTTGTAGAAGAAGCGGTCTGCAGGCGTCCGGTCGTTCACACTCAGCGTGGTGGCTCACGTTCGTTTTGTAAGTGACATTAATGGTTTGCACTGATGGAGGAGAAGAGCGAGGAAATAAAACAAGGAAATTAAACAAATATACTGAAATAAAAAACATATTTTATTTTTAGTTTTTTTCTCTCTAGACATCATTATTGGACGCAGCAGACTGGCATTGAGCGCTAACATTGTACAGTCACCCAATAGTAATCCACTCCTTAAAGAAAACTATTTTATTAGACATTGTATGCATTAAGCTCCTACAGGCCCCCTAGTGGTAACTGTAAGTAGGAGAAAAACTGAACTCTGACCCCAATAAAAATATCTTAAAGCATGGCTCCAATTCTAAACTGACTTTTCATAAATGAATAGTACAGGGGAATATAAGAAACTTTGTAATATATCTTATTATAGAACTAGGTTCCCTTCTTCATTTATCAGGCTGAGTTACTTTTCCTACACAGAAGTCTATGGAGAGGAAAGGGGGAGGAGGAGGCTTCTGGGAAAGACTGCAGCTGTTCCACTACACTGTAAGTGAAAGAACGAACTCTTCTGAAACTGCTGTGTCGTCCAAGATAAAGCTCCACCACTGAACAGAATAAAGCAATTAGCAGCCTCCTCCTCTTCGCTCCCCTCTCCATAGACTTCTGTGTGTGAGATAGGTTCTATACAAATCAACAGTCTGCAAGAAGATGATGAGGATGTATTCAGGTTGGAGTGTTCCTTTAAGTCATGGGCCAGTGTTCTCTGATAATCTGGTAGCTGTCAACTAAAACTAAAACGTCACATATATCATTTTTGGACCATAAGATCCTAGTTTCTGGTCTCGGATAGGTTCTAGATTTCTGGAGACACCTGGTAGGGGTATGGTCTGTACCCTCCAGTCTAAATTTATTAGCCACCCCAACCTGAGCTCTGACTATTTTGTGTTGCTCACCGAGACAAAAGTAATTTTTTTATTCTATCATATAAGAATTTTTTTCAAGCTTTTGCTCTTTTGATGGCCTGGATTTTGTAAACCTAAAGACATCAGCAGAAAATCCACCATGATATCTTTATGAGCGATCTTTCTTCCTGAAAAGGTCAATCAGCAAATGCGGCTTCTAAGATACTCAAGACAAACGCGGAGAAAAACAACACATAAAGTCAAGACGAAGACATTATTCTAGTCTGGGCAGTAATGGTTCATGTCTGACCTTTAAAGACTGGTTGTTGCTCGTCCACAATGAAGATTCGGTCTTTTCCAGGCTGCGCTGACATCATCTCACCGGTGGTTTGGGTGGTGTACATGTTGGATGGTGGTGATGTCACCGACTTTGTCTCCATTGAAGAACTTTTTACTGTCGTCAAACTAATGGCATGATCTCTTTCTGAAGTATGGCTTCTCGTGGTGTAAAACGTTGGCACATTCGAAGTCGATGTTGGCCCTGAGTCCCATCTACCATCTTGACTTGGATGCCCACCAGTCAATGCTGGGCTTGATGCCTCACTCCAAGGTCTTGCAGTGGTGTGTGACCTAACATGGCCATCACTTACACTTGGTATCCCCGGTACTGAGGTTACATCTTCTCTTGATGTTTCCTTGCCAGGTTCTCCTGTGGGAGTAAGCTCTGATCTAGCCCTTGTGGTAAGCTGAGGATATGTCTGAGTTTCCTCATCTGGTTGTGTTGACTGTGAGTGCCCTCTGTGAGTTGGTGATTCGTGACCGTAGGGTGTAATTGGGCTTGGAGGAATCTTAGAAGTTGATTCGGTTTGCTCGGTTGATTCTGTTTCATCCCTACCATAAGTTAATGTGGTGGTCTGGTCAAGTGGTCCAGGTTGTTGTGTGACTGATACAGTTTCATACTTTACGACAGTCCCACCGGGAGTGATGGACCCAATTCTAGGCTTGCTAGTTGGCTGTGTCGTGGCCTCGGTGATATGTTGTGTTTGTGTGGGTTGTTCTGCATACCTTTCTGTGGTCATATCTTTGTGTACGGGTGATTGTGACTCACGATTGGTGGCACTTGGCTCCGTCTCCAATGACGATACTGTTTGAGTCTTTGTGTTTGATTCAGTTTGTGTTATTGTGTACATTTGGCTGCTTGTGGTTGATTCCACTCGAGTAACAGAGCTCGTCTCATCTTTTGTTCTTGTTTCTCTTTGAGTCCAATTGGTTAGTACTGTGTTAGTAATAGGGGTGGTTGGTTCTGAGTTTTCCTTAGTCGTTGGTTCCATTTGTGAAGTTGATCGAGACTGGTTTAAGACTGAATCTGTTTGTGTCGATGACTCGTTGTCACCATGTGTTATTGGTTCTGTCTTGATATGTGGGGTTGTTCTAGAATCATGGTACTGACTGTTTGTGGATAAGTCTGTATGGGTACCATTGAAGGATTTCGATGTTAAAACATCTGATGGACTGTGTGTGGTCAATGGGGGTTTGGTAAATAGATGGGGATAAGTCTCTGTGATCAGACCTGAGCTAGGCAATGGCTCAGTGGATGACTCAATATTGACTTTCATAGATTTTGTCTTTGTGGGGAGATTTGGATAGGACTGTGTGGACTGATATGAGCCATGAGTGGTCAGCTCAGGCTGGCTGTGTGTAGGTACCCATGGTTGGGACTCTTCAGCAAAGTTAAGCCGGGACTGTGTGGTTAACTCTACCTCACCTTTTGGGGTTACTTTCTGGCTGTTGTGTACCGTGACCTCAGTATTTTTATGTGTGGGTAGCTGTGTTAGCTTTGGATATGTGTTGGTGGTAAGTTCCATCTGAAACGACTCGGTTGAATGTGTTGATGGGTCTTTTGGTGTTACCAGTTTAATGGTTATATTTGGGTATGGACTCGATAAGCCGCCTTCTTCCAAATTGTTTACCATGTGTGGACCTGTATTATTGTCAGTTATGACTGGATCATAAAGTGTTGTTGACCCCTGTTGGGTTTGCGTTGTTAGTTGACTTACAGTAGTTACGTTTTGTAAACTTTGGGTAGTCAATTTTGGTTCTACAGTTGTGAAAAGCTTCCAAGAACTTGGTGTGGTTGTTTCAGGTTCGGAAATATTCTTTCTTAGATGGGTCAAGGTGCCCACTGCTATATCTGATCCATTCGTAATGGCTGCTCGACTTTCGTGGAAGCTTATTGCCTCTCCTTGGAGCGGTGATTTGTTTGGATGCCCATGTGTGCCCAGCTGATCTGAGGAGACTTGAGTAGAACTTATCTGATGTTGCACCCAGTGTTCATTGTGCTCATGTGTATGAGTTGTGTTGTGTGGATGTCTAAGATGGTGTCTATTAGGACCACTTGACCTTACCGGGGATGTTATGGTATGTTGAGACACAGTGTTATCAGACTGTTTATGTTGACCCAAGTGTTTATGGTGTCTATGACTATGTGTGTGGTTGTGATGAACGTGTCCACCTGTTGTTAATTCTGGCCGAGTATGGTACTGCTGCTCCACGTTGTTGTGTGCTGGAACTTCTGACTGTGTTGGTGTCCGTACTGGAGTCCAGACCTGTGTAGTTTCCCCCACACCAGACTCACTATTTGTAGAGCTTTGTGTATCTGAAGTTCTTTTGGTCCCGTTGACCATTACAGACTCAACAGTACTAACTTGATCAATTTTGCCTTGTTCTAACCGAATTGTCCCATCTTGACCCAATCCAAAAAGTTCTGCCGTGTCTCTTAAGCTTTGTTTTGTATGATTATAGATGGCATTTCTATCTGGTACCTTTATATTTACTTTTGAATTCAACTCTTGCATTACTTCCGATTGTCGTGTTCCTGGCGAATGTATTCCTTGCAAAAGCGTAGTGGCTAAGTCTTTCTGTCTATCGATCTCAGGTACCAAGGACATGTTTTCCACTCTCCGTACCTGTTCTGATGAGTTCAGAGAGTTCAGTTCATATAACATGGACTTTTTCTCATGTACAAAACTGGAATTTGGAAAAGAGTGAGTAATATGGTTGATCTCATGGTCATCGGACTTGGTATTGTTGTTTGTGACAGTACTAAGCAATGCCGAGGTGCTGTTTGCTTTATCTCTTAGATGTTTGTTGAGGTGGGAACCCAATGAGGGTTGTCTGACTCTTTCGGCTACTGGTGAGACATCCTTCTGGCCAACTTTTAAGCCGTTTCTCAATGGTGTTACAACTCGATGGGATTTGGCCAGCTCTGCCACACCAGCACTATGATTTGAGGAGTGGAAATGTCCCATTCCTGGCCTCATTGTGGCATTCCTATGGTGGACGTGTGGTGGGCTGTGATACCTAGCAGAGGGGTTCTTCATTGTGGTCTTCATCATACTTTTGAGCTTGCTCGGAGGGGTTGGCACTTTCTTGATGATGGGTTTCTTTATAGAGGTCTCCCTCTGTAGATGGCTCTTGGCAGTAACAGGCATTTTAGTAGGACGCCAATGTGTATTATTGTGCGTGGAACTTATATCCGTGGTGTGGGTGGAATTTTTATGTTTGGCATGGGTGGTGTTTATTATTCGGGTTTCTTCTGCTGGGGGAGGACGGAGTATTCTGCCATTTCTGGGAGCTGAAGAATGCACAGGTGTTTTTTTGGTGGGCGCACGGGATCCCAATGGTTTTCGGAGAGGGGTCTGTGTAGTCACAGCCATGTTAAACTGAGACCCCAAAGTGGTTGTTGTGGACGTTTCAACTTCATACGTAACATTGGCAAAAAGCTCTAGAAAGTACAAAGAGGAAATGAGTTATTAAATGTAGTGGACACTCTGCTGTGTATGTTGGTGCTATTATTAAGGGTATATTGAGAAGAACAGATATTATTTGAGTACTGTATGGCGACATTATTTATACTTACAGTATGGCGGCATTATTTATACTTACAGTATGGCGGAATTATTTATGTGCCCTGCATTAGTCACATGTATATGTACATTATAACTGATTATCTACTATATGTACACTGTATGGTGGCACTTATCACTGTGACAATACATATATCTATTAGTAAATATGCGCACTGTGTATGTGTGTGTGTGTGTGTGTATATATATATATATATATATATATATATATATATTTCACCACAACAGGAGGCACATGAGAGACGATAACAAAATGCAATGTCAGCTATGCTTAGGTGTATTTCATATGATATCACTGAGATGTTTTTGCCTTACCCCCCCCCCCTTCCCATCCGCCCCTTGATAATTATAAAACCAGAAGTTGGCTTTTTTACTCCAGGGGGTGTTAAGAGTCGAATAACACCGCCATATAAACCTTGTGAGCTAATGTTCAATCCTTCCCACTCATTTTTCCATCGATAACCCAAGATGAGTTCAATACCTTCAATTACTTGTCTGACACTTTTGGCAGAAAATCCTTGTATGTTTTGGATACCTAGTAGGATGCGCCAAATCTTTACTGCCACGTGTGCCATTGTGGTAGTGATTGCAGCATATGCAAAGCTTTGGAGGGTCAACATATACATGGCCCAATCTTCACTCAATCTGTCACCTATATGGAACCCAATCATCAACGCACACGTATACGTTCCTGTTTACAGCAGTGGTCAGGGCATGCTGGTTATTGTAATTTCACAGACCAAACTACAACTTCATATTGCAAAATGAATCTCAATTATGTACAGAAATAAGCCACTATGTATGTCCTGCTTTGGAGGACCTGTCCTGTCTTGCATTACACAGACAATCCACTGATTTTTTTTATAGTCCTTGTGTAATTCCTCATTTCCCCTGTGGTGGCGCTGAATATTTACTGCCAGGCTTGGCGTACAGGATGATGACCCCAGTCCCGAGCACTGGAACGTGGCGCGGAGGAAATGACAGGAGATAACATTCCCTTGACGGAGGATCTTACTGATTAAGATGGATGGATTTTTCCTGAACACATTCGGTGATGTTGAGGTCTGGGCTCTGCTTTGGCGGCACCATGAGCGAGTTCTCAGCTTGATAAATACGTCTTGATCTCCGCTGTTTGACTGATGATTGTACACGAGCTATATTACATTGTGTGCCGTCCATTACATCTACAGATCTTAAATTCAGACTCATCGGTCCATAAAACCGAAATCAATGGAAAGGTTTGGTGGTTTACAGAAAATCTTAACTTTATTGATTTAACTCAATTAGGATTTAGCATTCACATCTGCGTATTTGTCTCCATTTTTCTATTCCATCGCAAGACCTGCAGAACGGGAAAATTGCCTGTCTAATGAAGGATAACAATTGACCTCGAGGGACCCCAGTGACCATAATGGGATGTGTTTTTTTGTCTTGACATTATTGGATGAAAAATTGGGTTTGCAGGATTTTTTCGGCAGACGGATCCTGCGCTGGATGGCGTAGATTCACATCTATAGATTCACATGCCGCCTTACAGCTACACATGAAAGGGGACTTATTTGGGGGAGGGGGTCACTGTGACATTCATGTTTTTATGGGAGCAAAATGTTACCAGTTCTAGGCATATTGGATCCCCCCTTGCTCCCCTGGGTATAAAAAGATCACTCGAAAGACCTCAACAGTTTTCACTGATATATTGTGAGTGGTGATGAGATCTGACAAGGTGACCCATGGGCCCAAATTTTTTTTATACACCCCTGTTTTAGATCAACATGAAATTTTTTTATGATGGGAAAACATTGGAAGAAAGGTTGGAAAAGTTAGGCTAGGTTCATACCTGGGTTTCTGTTCATTGGGTCCACTTGGGAACCTGATAAACAGAAACCTAATCCGCTTAGAAAAGTGGATACCTGCGGATCCCATAGACTATAATGGGGCCCACTGTGTTTCTGCCTTCATTGGACACAGAAATGCGGAGAGAAAAGTCCTGCTTGCATTATTTAAGTGGAAACCCCAAATGGATACTGAGCGCAGGTGTGGTTTTGGCCTTAAAGTTGCAGGAGGGTGCATAATAGCCAGGGGTGAACCATTTGTTTCTGACGCCTGAAGCAGACGTCAGAAAGCCGCCCCCTCCCCAAGGAGGGGGCGGGACAGGTCGAGTGGAGGGGGCGGGCCTAGCGGAGGGGGAGGGGCTAGTGGAGCCAGCGTCTTAACAGGCAGAGAGCAGGCATGGAGAAGGCCTGCTCTCTGCCTGAGCGTGAGGGGCGGCTGCTCCAGTGGCCTCCCCAATCCACCGCTCAGTGACGGTGACCCTAAGCCAGTCCAGGACAGCTTGTCCTGGACTGGCTTAGGTCAGTAAAAATGCCGCCCTCCCTGGGGCCCTGGCACAGTGCCGCCCGAAGCGGTCGCTTCAGGTCGCCTCATGGGAGGTGCGGCACTGATAATAGCAGAGAAATCATGCTGATGGTTTTGATTTTCAGGGACAAATTCAGGGACAGAAATCCCTAGCAGAGACTGCGCGCAGGGGTGAATCTAGCCTTAAAGTTACAGGAGGGTGCACAATAGCAGAGAAATCATGCTGAGGGTTTTGATTTTCAGGGACGAAAACCCCAAGCTGAGTCTGAGCACAGGGGTTAATCTGTCCTTAAAGTTGCAGGAGGGTGCACAATAGCGGAGAAATCATGCTGATGCTTTTGTTTTTCAGCGACGGAAACCCCTAGCAGAGACTGGGCGCAGGGGAGACTCTGGCCTTAAAGTTGAAGGAGGGTGCACAATAACAGAGAAATCATGCTGTTGGTTTTGATTTTCAGGGATGAATTAAGGGACGGAAACACCAAGTCGAGACTGGGCACAGGGGAGAATCTGGCCTTCAAGTTACAGGAGGGTTCACAATAGCAGAGAAATCAAGCTGATGGTTTTGATTTTCAGGGACGAAAACCCCAAGCTGAGTCTGAGCACAGGGGTGAATCTGGTCTAAAAGTTGCAGGAGGGTACACAATAGCAGAGAAATTATGCTGATGCTTTTGTTTTTCAGCGACGGAAACCCCTAGCAGAGACTGGGCGCAGGGGAGACTCTGGCCTTAAAGTTGCAGGAGGGTGCACAATAACAGAGAAATCATGCTGATGGTTTTGATTTTCTATATCAGATATATCTTTTGTTTTCTTCAAGTTTATTTTTGATCCTTTGTGGTTTATTTTTCGCCCTGCCGTATAATGTACACTATAGACCTGTTTCAGCACGTAAACATTGCAGTAATGAAGAAAAGCTGCACCGTTGCGAGAACACCCCGCACGCCCTCCCGCTGCCAATGAAATACTACACAACTAGCCAAGTTTACTACCAACCTAAAGAATTTGCTGTAAGACGTGAAAGCTGTGTTGTGTGACCTGCGGGCAGGCAGACGGGAAGCCAGAAGTGATATCCAAGGCCGCACTTTATAGGACACAGGAGGACGCAGTAATTGGTCTGCCCATTTTTCATTTTCCATTTTCCTTGACAGCATCTCGGAGATGCCTCTAAGAAAGCGTGGACCTCTGACTGTGTGAACATCTAGTGACCTTTATTAAGGATCCTGAACAATTTGGCAACCAGAGGGTATTCAGAAGAACGGGCGGCCTGTAATATAACAACAGATTATTTGCATAGAGCCCGAGCGCCTGGACATGTTTACGCATTGAGGACATTGTAAGTGAAAGTTTGATGACTTCTCAAGCTGATGTGGATACGGAGCTGAGCTGGCCGGCGCGCGGCCTGAGCATCCTGTCCTTCTGTTTCCTGAGGCCGGATAGGATTCCTGGTCTCTGTTTCCGTAGATCCCCCTGGACACAGGACTATGACCTTATCTGCCGGAAAACCTGTCCCGATAAGGTGGAGAAGCCAAGGGAGGTGGGGTGCTGGGGGCCCCGATTACCAAGGCGAAGGCAATTCATTATACAGGAACCATTTGGTGATTTAGATTTTGTGATTTGCAGATAAAACAGTGAAAATATTCCCTGATGGCCAAAGTAATTCACACCCTGAAATGTTCCAGTGTTTTTGGCTTATTTTTGCATATTCGGTGCACCATAGGGCAATGACATTCTGGAATCTTATGTGTTGGTTGCTCTATTGAGGTCAACAGCGCCCCGTAAGTCCTCAGAGAATAGTATTGGGGTACTGAGGCTGGTTTTATCGGTCAAGTCCACAAGTTGAGACAAGATGCCATTAGCTCCTGATATCCAAAAACCCTACTCCTGCAATGGATAGGTCATCAATATGTCACTGGTGCGGGTCTGACACCTGGGACCCCCACTGATCAACTGCAACTTTTTCTATGTGCCCGTGATAATGTCACATTCATCAGTCACATGGATGTAATATGCAATACCAAACATTGCCACTATACAATGTATGGCGCTGTGCTTGGTATTTAGTGAAGAGGTCACAGCCCTCACCTGAATGCTGCAGCCTCTTCAATTGGATGATGAATGGGGGTCCCAGTTGTCGGACATGACGTGACCTGGTTCACTTCTGGCCCTACCAATGCAGGCACGGAATTGAATAGGGAACTGATGGCATAACAGAGTAGGGGTAGGTAACTCAGTAGCGCAAAAGCAGGAACATTAAGATACTGATCACTTGCTATGGGCAACACCTTTATTTTATAATGTGTCCCTTGTAGCCTTCGCCCTGGGTCCTGACACCCCCACTACACAGCTGCTTTTGCTGGAAGTGCAGACAATCCCCCCCCCCACTTATAACAATGACCATGGCTGTGCTTTGAGGGTGTGCTGGACACGTGTTTGGGTGTTTACGCCACGTGTTATGTGTCATGCTTGTCCTAGTTCGTCCTCACTACGGTCTATAGGGAATCATTAAACAACAATGCTGGAATTTACACATCTGTTGTATCTTGGCTTAAAGGACGTGTGCACACTGAGCCGAAATACCAAAGTTACAGCGCAAAGCAAATGAGAACAATGGGGGGATGTATAAAGCCATCGGAAGGAAAAACGGTATCTGTTGCCCATAGCAAACCATCACCGCGCTGCTTACTTTTTAATAGAGTGCTCTTGAAAAATGGAAGTTGTTCCCTGAACCCAATAATGTCATCTAGTGGGCCCGGACCCCATAATAGACAGATATAAGACCTGTCCTGAGATTTGCCATGGGTTCCCCGCCACATAAAAAGGCCCGTGATAATACGCAAGCGTGTGTGGGGCCAAAGAGACGAATGGGTCAGTGGGCTAGATGTGAAAAAGACAGGTAGCACTGATAAAGCAAATGGTCATGTGTGTACAGCCTTATACCGAGTATACATTGTTATACAGGGGGAACTAACCCCAAGTGTCTTCAGTAGGAACACAGTATATGGCCTTCAACAGCCACCCACCTAAGGCTGCCCTTCACCCCAATACAACTTCCTTTACTGAAGGGGGTCATCAGAGGGGTCTCTGTTCTGTAGGTTGGGGTCCCAATACTGTCATAGTAATGCCCAAAGTGCCAGCATCATAGTAGTCCTCGTATTACCAGCCTCATAGTAGTCCTCATAGTACCAGCCTCATAGTAGTCCTCATAGTACCAGTCTTATAGTAGTCCTCATAGTACCAGTCTCATAGTAGTCCTCATAGTACCAGCCTCATAGTAGTCCTCATAGTACCAGTCTTATAGTAGTCCTCATAGTACCAGCCTCATAGTACCAGTCTTATAGTAGTCCTCATAGTATCAGTCTCATAGTAGTCCTCATAGTACCAGTCTTATAGTAGTCCTCATAGTAGTCCTCATAGTACCAGCATCATAGTAGTCCTCATAGTACCAGTCTCATAGTACCAGTCTTAAAGTAGTCCTCATAGTACCAGTCTTATAGTAGTCCTCATAGTAGTCCTCATAGTACCAGTCTCATAGTAGTCCTCATAGTACCAGTCTCATAGTAGTCCTCATAGTACCAGCCTCATAGTAGTCCGCATAGTACCAGTCTTATAATAGTCCTCATAGTACCAGTCTTATAGTAGTCCTTATAGTAGTCCTCATAGTACCAGCCTCATAGTAGTCCTCATAGTACCAGTCTTATAGTAGTCCTCATAGTAGTCCTCATAGTACCAGTCTCATAGTAGTCCTCATAGTACCAGCCTCATAGTAGTCCTCATAGTACCAGCCTCATAGCAGTCCTCACAGTACCCGCCTCATAGTAGTCCTCATAGTACCAGTCTTATAGTAGTCCTCATAGTAGTCCTCATAGCAGTCCTCACAGTACCAGCCTCATAGTAGTCCTCATAGTACCAGTCTTATAGTAGTCCTCATAGTAGTCCTCATAGTACCAGCCTCATAGTAGTCCTCATAGTACCAGCCTCATAGTAGTCCTCATAGTACCAGTCTTATAGTAGTCCTCATAGTACCAGTCTTATAGTAGTCCTCATAGTACCAGCCTCATAGTAGTCCTCATAGTACCAGCATCATAGTAGTCCTCATAGTACCAGCATCATAGTAGTCCTCATAGTACCAGCCTCATAGTAGTCCTCATAGAACAAGTCTCATAGTAGTCCTCATAGAACAAGTCTCATAGTAGTCCTCATAGTACCAGCCTCACAGTTGTCCTATCAGTCATAGTACCAGCATCATAGTAGTCCTCATAGTACCAGCCTCATAGTAGTCCTCATAGTACCAGTCTCATAGTAGTCCTCATAGTACCAGCCTCATAGTAGTCCTCATAGTACCAGTCTCATAGTATTCCTCATAGTACCAGCCTCATAGTAGTCCTCATAGTACCAGTCTCATAGTAGTCCTCATAGTACCAGCCTCATAGTAGTCCTCATAGAACAAGTCTCATAGTAGTCCTCATAGTACCAGTCTCATAGTAGTCCTTATAGTACCAGTCTCATAGTAGTCCTCATAGTATTCCTCATAGTAGTCCTCATAGTACCAGCCTCATAGTAGTCCTCATAGTATTCCTCATAGTAGTCCTCATAGTACCAGCCTCATAGTAGTCCTCATAGTATTCCTCATAGTAGTCCTCATAGTACCAGCCTCATAGTAGTCCTCATAGTACCAACCTCATAGAAGTCCTTATAGCACCAGCTTCACAGTTGTCCTATCAGTCATAGTACCAGCTTCAAGATAATTCCCATAATATCTACCTCATGATAATCCTAAGAGTGCCAGACACATGGTGGTCCTAGAAGCCAAGCCTCATAATAACCATAATGTATGTCTCGTAGCACCGCCATAGTTCCAGCCCATAATGCCACCCTCATGGCAGTCCCTACAGTGACCTCTTCATAGTATTCTCAGCGTGTCAAACTCATAATAACAGCCATAACGTCCGCCTCATGAAACGTCAGCATGTCTACCAAAATGCCGCCCACTCCAGAGGTGCAAAGTTCTTAGATGGCGCACCCATGTCTGGAGACATCAAAGTTTTGGAATAGATATCAGATGATCGGTCACTTGTTTCCCTGACATTGGCACTTGATTTGATAGTCAAAAGCATAAAAAGTGGAATCTTTGGGCAAACTTGTCAGTCCTTTTTAGTTAAATTTCCACAAACATAAGCGATCAGATGAAATCACTGCCAACTTGTGTTCAATTTTCCTACAGCGCCCCCAGAGGGGAAATTTAGAATGACACGATACATGGATTTTAGGGCTCTTTTCTATCAATGATGCCTATCTGTACCGCAGGGTAAAGATATTTTGAGTGTCAGGGTCACTTTAAGCCATGACAGCTCTAATAGTCTGTAGATGAAGGGACTGTAAATTAGATGGAGTCAGCTGAAAGCCTAATCCTATTCCAAGCGTAACACTTAATTACGGGCAGATCTGTGCCGCCATCACCGCTAAGCAAGCCATTTTGAGATGATCCAGTTAAATGCCTACAAGCAGGATATCTGCGAGCGACAGAGCTGGACTGAAACTGATAGGACAGGAGGATCTAATATGGCCAAAACCAAGAACTATAAAGGCACGACAGATATCCTTAAAGGGGCAGTAATGTATAGCTTGTACAACAGTCACACCTACAAGCCAAATGTATGGCGGCTTAGTGTACATGCACACGATCAGGGTTATATATTATGCACACAGTGCAGTTCTTTTTACTGTACTGAAATGGACCTATAGTGCAGATGCTACTTTAAAATTTGCACCAAAATCCGCATGAACATGTATGAAAACCCGCACGAAAATTCATCCAAGCTGGTGAGGATTTATGCATATACATGCGGGTTTTGGTTTCGATTTTCTGCATGTATATCCTAATAACATGCTTGTACCCTCAGGGTGGCGCTGACCTAGGGTGACACCATAGTGCTAGGCTCATGGAAGATGGCGTGTCTGATAAAACGCCGCCATTCACTAGCAGATGTCTTAAAGGGGATGTTAGGGAATGTTATTTCTGGCACTGTGTAGCTGTTTGGGGCCACTTCTGCCGCTTCTACTATACCCTGCAGCAGACAAGCACTCACAGGCACATGTTGGCCCCAGTTCTTGTGAGCATTAGGGGTCCCAGTTCGTGTTTGGACCACCAGTGACTTATCCCTAAGATGGACAAATGTGTCAAAAATGCAGATATTAGTCACTGACTAACGTTATTTATTGGTGTGGAAGAGGAACATAAATCCAAGGTAATAAACCTCATGATAACACTATAGACTTGGTCGTGTTCATGATGGACTTCTGATTGGTTATAGGTAACATGGACGATTCCTGTCTGATATATATACATCGTATATCTTATACGTATCTATACGATACTACTCATGGCCAAACCACAGCTTGTCATATACCAGCTGTATACACCAGTTATTATATACCAATTATTAACACACACCAATTCATCAACATTGACCAGTTCATTGCCACACACCAGTTCATTGCCATACACCAGTTCATTGCCATACACCAGTTCATTGCCACACACAGGTTCATTACCACACACAGTTCATTACCACACACAGGTTCATTACCACACACAGGTTCATTACCACACACAGGTTCATTACCACACACCAGTTCATTGCCATACACCAGTTCATTACCACACACAGGTTCATTACCACACACAGGTTCATTACCACACACCAGTTCATTGCCATACACCAGTTCATTACCGTACACCAGTTCATGACCATCCTCCAGTTCATGACCATCCACTAGTTCATTACCATACACCAGTTCATTATCAGTTCATTAGTCCATATACCAATTCAGTGACCCCATCACACAAGTGCTCACCCACTAACTACAACCACCATTATCCACAGGTGACGGCTGATCCCGGCACATCTAATATTTCCTGATAACCATCTTTATCCAGGAACAGGAAGATCTATGACACATACAATTAACCAGTCTAGATACAACAACACCCCCTCAACCGGCTGCACAAATACCAGCCTGGAAACCCACACGGTGGATCCAGAAGAAGGAGCAGCAGGGCAATATACAGTATGTCAGCCAAGTACTGGAGGCTGTGCAAAGACATGTATGTGTGTGTGTGTATATACTGTATACACATGCTGGATAGATAGATAGATAGATAGATAGATAGATAGATAGATAGATAGATAGATAGATGATAGATAGATAGATAGATAGATAGATAGATAGATAGATATGAGAGATATAGATAGATAGATATGAGAGATATAGATAGATAGATAGATAGATAGATAGATAGATAGATAGATATGTGAGATAGATATGACAGACAGATAGATAGATAGATAGATAGATAGATAGATAGATAGGAGATAGATAGATAGATAGATAGAAAGATAGATAGATAGATAGATAGATAGAGATAGGAGATAGATAGATAGATAGATAGATAGATAGATAGATAGATAGATAGATAGATAGATAGATAGATAGATAGATAGATAGGAGATAGATAGATAGGAGATAGATAGATAGGAGATAGATAGATAGATAGATAGATAGATAGGAGATAGATAGATAGATAGATAGATAGATAGATAGATAGATAGATAGATAGATAGATAGGAGATAGATAGGAGAGAGATAAATAGGAGATAGATAGATAGGAGATAGATAGATAGATGATAGATAGATAGATAGATAGATAGATAGATAGATAGATAGATGATAGATAGATAGATAGATAGATAGATAGATAGATAGATAGATAGGAGAGAGATAAATAGGAGATAGATAGATAGATAGATAGATAGATAGATAGAAGATAGATAGATAGATAGATAGATAGGAGATAGATAGATAGATAGATAGATAGATAGATAGATGATAGATAGATAGATAGATAGATAGATAGATAGAGATAGGAGATAGATAGATAGATAGATAGATAGATAGATAGATAGATAGATAGATAGATAGATAGGAGATAGATAGATAGATAGATAGATAGATAGATAGATAGATAGGAGATAGATAGATAGATAGATAGATAGATAGGAGATAGATAGATAGATAGATAGATAGATAGATAGGAGATAGATAGATAGGAGAGAGATAAATAGGTGATAGATAGATAGATAGATAGGAGAGAGATAAATAGGAGATAGATAGATAGATAGATAGATAGATAGATAGATAGATAGATAGGAGATAGATAGATAGATAGATAGATAGATAGATAGATAGATAGATAGATAGATAGGAGATAGATAGATAGGAGAGAGATAAATAGGTGATAGATAGATAGATAGATAGATAGATAGATAGATAGATAGGAGATAGATAGATAGATAGGAGATAGATAGATAGATAGATAGATAGATAGATAGATAGATAGATAATCTGTAATGTATATTTTGCATCCTATATAGATGTTTGCATATGTGCTCATGTAACCCCAAGTTGCCCACACCTGCCATACAGTCCCCTTACCATTCTAGGGGTCACCCTGCACCTCTGTATCTCTACAAGGTTTTATTTCATGTTCATATGTGACCAAGAGAAAAGAATTGTGGCTTGTTCCATCTGACGCTGTATTACAGAGCTATGGTCCTCTATCACGGTGCTATGAAGGTACCATATGGCAGCACATGTTATACAGAGAGAGTATATATAGATACAATATACACATATATACTATATCTTCTTATATATACCATGTGACACAGTCATACATATGGAAACAGTATACAAACATAACAAAGACTATATACACACAGTATAAAGACATATACTATATATAATACCAACACAGATATAGGCAGGAACAAAACTTAACAAAGATGATATATAAACACATAGTATAAGGTCATATATATGTGTATATATAAACCTATATGTATATATTTTTATATTCATACAGGTATACACAAACATAACAGATATACACACATAGTATAAATACATATACAACATATATACATTATATATACATTATATATAGGCACAAAAATATATCATAAAACCATAAATACAATCTATATATACAGTATAAATACTATACACAGAGACACACAGATATAGATAAATCTACCGCCTAGAAACATGACAATCTATCCATACAGTATACATACTATATAGACCTACACACATATAGACAAACCTATATACAGCCTAGAGACATAACACAATGTATCTATACAGTATATACTATGTATACAGCCTAGAGACATAACACAATCTATCTATACAGTATATACTATGTATACAGCCTAGAGACATAACATAATCTATCTATACAGTATATACTATGTATACAGCCTAGAGACATGCTCAATCCCAGTAGAAAGTAGAGCAGACATCTAGTAATAGACCTGTCAATGGCATTCAACAGCTGGCACATATATCGTCCATACGTGCCAGGCATCAGCAGACTACAGGCTGCAGTATACAGGATGGGTATACACTGTATATAAATGTGTGTGATCCATATTCATGGAGTGGGGGCTGTGCACTGCTATCTCTCTGCACACACGGTATACAGCTGTATACAGCCAGTGCATGCCTATGACCTTGCCCACCCCCTGGCTTTATTCATCACTACTCACCGGCCCCTGGAAGCAGCAAAAGCAGCAGAAGGAAGCGGATCATCCTGGGGCCATGGAGCTGAGCTGCTGGGTGATGCCAAGCTGGGGTCTGCCTTCAGTGCCAGGCGTGGAGGGTGCAAAATGGTGCTGAGCGTCAGATCCCCCAAGACTCTGCCCCCCTGCACCCCACTGCTACTGCTGCTGCTGCCGCTGCGAGAGCCCCACTCTGCTCCCCCAGTGTGATGTGGGGGGCACGGCCGCCAGGGGGCGGTGCAGAGCAGCAGCACATGTTCAGGTCACCCTGCTGCTCCCCTGCTCACTCCTCTCATGCACTGGATGTGTGTGTGTGTGTGTGCTCAGGGCTGCTGTCACTTGTGGCTCTCCTCCTCCTCCTCCTCCTCCTCCTGCATCACATAGCAGTGTCACCCCCCACAGGCTGCACATCACCACCCCCAGCTGTTACACACACTCTGCATCTAATAGGAACCTTATGTATTCTGTTCAGTGACATCCTCACAGCCCTGCACAGCCCCGCACAGCCCTCATGTTGTCATCTCAGGCCAATTTCTTTCTTTTTGCATGACTTTTTATGGTAGAACATTGCAAAATCTGCTGCTGCTGGTGAAGGGGTTAACGCATATTATAAAATCCCTTGCACGCGTAGGAGATGCTCTCATGTGTCAAGATGTGCCAACGTGCCCAAATTGTCTTTCAATCCATCCGCCATAGCGCGATTTACAAGGGCCTGTCCCCTGCGACGTGTTTAATCCATCAATGCTGTAACAAATAGTAACCGAAATCATATCCGCCATCTTTAGCACAAAAAATGGTGAATAAACCATAACTAGAAAGGTTTTTTTCTATCCATGGATGTGGGAACAAAAAGCGCCTTATGACAACTTTGTCATACGTCAGGTCAGGTTTTTTTGCTCTGGTTAACCCTTGGAATGTAAGGCCCTATGCGACCAAAGTTTTATTCCGTATGCTATCCACAGAACGGATCCATAATATCGGAGAGCAGTCTTTTGTATAGCCCCATACACCCAGCCAAAGTTTTTACGGATCCATGCGCATGATGTAGTACCGAGAAGCAGGTCTTGCTCCCATCTTTTTGCAGCTCGGTCCGTATATCCTAATGACAGACCAGGCGTCTGTTCTGATCGTGTGCAGAAAACCTGAGGGGGTAACAGATCTGACGTTCAGGATCTGAAGAAACAGTTGTTTTCAGTCATATTTTTGCGTATTTTTACTTTGTGCATCTGGAAACCATAAACAAGCAGGCACGCTGGCTTGGATGGATTTTACTATCTTATTTGTTCTAATCTCCGTCTGGAATCGCCAAGGCCACTTAGCTTGTGCGAGGTTCAGACTAGCGTTGCCCTGGTCCATTGGAGGACCAGAGCTATGTATGAGCGGACCGCTACAACAGCAGTCACATACGGAACCCGACTAACTAGAATGGGATCCATTGGGGGTCCGTTCTTTTAAACTGAAGCCGCCGGACAAAAAAGTTGGATTGTTTTGGGCACGTGATGCAAAGGAGACTCCAACACAGATGTGAACATAGCTTTAGGTTAGTTTTACACGGTGGATTTTGCAGCGGTATCCGCCATGCAAAATCGGACGCGGAGATCTTCCTAAAAGACTTCCTGCTCTCATTAGCTGCAATAACTTCGCCCAAAGATCGAACAAGACACTTATTATTTTAGCTGACGTGAAAATAAGTGTTCGCCTCACATTGAAATGGATGGTAGTTGGAATTTTTGCACTAGATTGTGCTCAAAAAATTCCACCGTGTGCACCAGGCCTATAATTCTGGATAGGGGATAATTTGCTAGATTGGTGGGGGTCTAATAACTGGGACCCTATAAGTCATGAGGACGGGGCTCTATGTCCCCTGTTTGAAGGTATACTACTGCTCCATTCACCACCACCTATGAGACTGGTAGACATAACCGAGTACACCGCGGTACTTGCAAGTTTTGGTAGACTTTGAATAGAGTAATATTACATAAGCTCGACCACAACTCCATTCATATGGTGGATTCAGGATCCCCGTAAATGGTGGGAGTATGTGCATTAGATATAGCAGCAGATTAAGTGTTAATATCAGGGCACGCTGGGAGTTGTAGTTGTCGAGATATATCACATAGCACTGTCGTCTTTCCAGTCAGACTGACCCACCAGAGTTCTGGTGGGCCCAGGGTCTATAGAAGATACCCAATTCTGAGGGGTACTAAGGTTCCACAGGGTGAGCCCTAGAATCATCCGGCGGACCCGAGGAACCTCAGGCACTGTATTTCTGAGTATTTCTCCAATCTGCAAAAGATGGCGATGAAGAGGTTAACTTTTGATAAACCCCCCCCCCCTTCCTTTGATCTTGAAGGGATTTTTATACAGAAGGAACAGGTTGGAAATAAGAATGGCTGAGGCTAAATATAGCCGCCTCTCCTCGGAGGTCGCCGGTGTAGGTGGGTTAGTAGGTGAACTCAGCGGCAACCTTGGCATGCAGCATTGTGATTTTTGTGAGGAGCATCTGTCACTGTCACCGGGAGCAGTTTGACCCGTATTACATTTTGGGGGCCGCGGCGATGATATTAAATGCAAGAAATTGCACACTGGGAAAATATAATAGCCCCTGTCAGTCCCATCCAGCGAGCTTGCTCTGGTTACCATGGCAACTACTACTACCAGGGGAAGCTGATTAAAATGGAGGCTTAGGAGAGAAATACCTGGATAGCGGATCCACCATTATACAGCTGACAGTAACATGGTCCTGAATAAGGAAAAATGACATAAGCAGCTGACCAAATCCCACCGTTATACAGCTGTCCACAATGGCCGCTTTACCTTAGAACCTCTGTCATTTACCCTCAGCTGATCTGCTCCTGGGAAAGCTGGGTGTGAAGCAATATGGCCGCCATTACGGCTCCTACTGTAGTTATTACCCTGATTTTACTGACTAGTTACTACGGTAATACATGTGTAGGGGAATAGATATATTTGACATCCAGGAGCCTATAGGTGGGTATGGGCCATTTCTGGGAAAGTCACATATTCTGTCTCAGGCGGTGAGTTTAATGTCCCGGACTTGAGACGTTAGACCGTAGTCCAGGATTTATGGCCATAATATGGACACAAAAACATGGGCCCGAATGAGGCCTAGTCATATCCCTGAATCGAGTGAAGCCTGTCCTGGCAACCAATCAGAGCTCAGCTTTCATCTATTAAACTGCTCTGGGAAAATGAAAGCTGTCTTGTGATTGGTTGCTCAGACATGTCCACTTCTCTATCCAATGTTTTCCCATGTTGATATCTAACCTGTGCCCAGTGATGATAGAGGCTTTGAGGTTTGGAAAAACATGGCCGCCTTCTTTCAGGACCAGATACCTATCCATCCATGTGTTAGGTCTACTAGGAGTGTGACTAAGCTGCAATACCACGCACAACCTGTAGACAGGCATAGCGCTGTTTTTTTTGTAAGAGGGCAGCCATGTATTCCCTTTCCTGTACAAGTAGTTGTATCAGAGAATAGCCTTCAGTGTTGAATATATGAACCACGGCCATATTGTCACCTTACCTTGTATGGTATTGCAAAAATGGCCGCCATGTCTGACTGTAAGGTTAAGTAACACAATGACCAAGCTTTGCTGCTTTGACCCCTGGTTTAGTAGTATGGGGACCATTTTAGTATGGCAGTGAGCCATTGTGCCCTCTACAGGGTAATGTGGTGTTCCAAATAACAGGTGGATGCCTTTAGACCGCTCTGTACTGTCCCAATGTGGTGGGGGACCCCCATGCCTTTATTTGACGTCTGTGTTGAATGTACTTATAGGGCTACATTAACCCTTCACACGTCTGTACAGTGCCATACACCAGGCAATACTCACATTACACAATACAATACAACATAGTGTGAACAAGGCCTATGCATCAAGAAATAAAGCAATCCCAATGACGACGAACCTCCTGAGTGATACGCTTCATAGACAGTCTGAACAGGAACTTATTTTGTGGTGTTTATTGTTTTCTTAGGTTTTTTTTTTTTTTACTCCTTTGTAAATTTTCTAGAAAAACAATGAAGCAGCGACCTCAACCTGCTAACGTAACGTGTACTACCAGCGGCGCGATCTTCAGAGCGTCATGGTGTGACTTCTCAGGTCTAGCACATCCCGGGAAGCTGGTGTAACACCTCCGTGTATGGTTCGAGCGCCACCGCCGTAGTGTTTATATGAAGCTGCAGAGCAAAAATTTACAACATGCAAGAAATGATACACAGCCCGCCTCAGTAAACGGACGAGATCCTTGTCTACGCCAGTAATTCACTCCGTCTAGAGATGATGAAAGCCAATCTTGCTAAATTAACCCCTTCTTATAGATGTCCATTAAGCTATGGAAAGCGGGAATTAGATGATCACATAGTATACAGGCCAGGAAGAGCGACCAATGTATGTCCTGGCATAGCCATGAGGCTCTACTAGCCCAACAGAGACCAAGAGGATCTTTTTGGCCGCAATAAGGCCAGGAGACAAATAATGATGGTACGGAAAGGACCTTGGGCACACAAACTGTTCTGAAACTACGACCCCATACAAGTATGCATGCTGGGAAATGTAGTTTCACTACAGCTGGAGTGCTAAAGGTTGCCGATTCCTGTGCTATGGAAAAGCATTGCAGGCTACGCTACTCCATATGATATCCAGTGGAAATAAATACATATAGTGCACTGTATAGGGTGATTTTTTGGAATCCTTGAGTGAAAGATGGTATTATATGGCTTCACTTTTTCCAGAATATGTCAAAGACCATTAATGTAACATAAACAAGGCTGTTACCTAAGGTTACAATGGCAAAGGTCCAGGACCACAGTTCCCCACTGAACGCTAAAACTAAAGGACCCACCATCACTCCCAAAGCTATTGTGGCCCGATACCTAGCAGGGTATCTTCCAAAAACATGTTTTAATAAAAGGCATAAATTGTAGCCTATAGACCAGACCAGTAAATATTTGTGACCTATCATAGTGCATATATACCCTAATGGACCGCCATAAGTCAATAAAGCTCCCAATAATGTCCACTATAGATTAAATCTGTTCATAATCTATGGGTCATACTTTACTGCAACACTGGAAAGAACTCAATCCCAAACCCGATCCAAACATTGCGTTAGGGTATGGTCAGATCAACATAGGCAGCTCTACTAATACTGGATAGGAAAAGCGATGCTGCATGTGACCGATCCAGCCCTGAGCCATTGCCTCTGTTACTGATGCAGATATGCACAGGGCTTTAGGCCAGGTTCCCATCTTGCAGGCAAATTTTGCTACAAATCTGTATTGCAAAGGGTGAAATCCATGGTAAAGACCCGCAACATGAAGTTTTAACACCACCTGTATTGGAATATAAATTGCTGTATATTTGGCAGCACTGTAAATCTGCAGCTATTTCATCTTAGCCTATAGGTGACAGTGGGATACGCCAAATATAAAACGTATGTGGTATTTGATACCTAAAACTTACCCATGAGTAACTGTGAGCCCTCACCAAGGAATACACAATAGTGCAATAACCCGATTTTTTTAGTGACACGGCCAATAAATCGTTTACTAACCTTTCAACCATGGGTGCTTATACTCTTATCATTGACCTGTAACCCTTTCACACAGGTTGATGGTTGCACAAATGAAAGTTCGTTGCCACGTGTTAACAGGCTCACTTGCCAGCCGATCACATCATTACATCTGGCCATATGAAAGGACACTTCAACTAGGGCTACATGGTGACTTCGGCCATGGCAGCCATTGAGATCCCTGGGTTGCCCTGCGACTTCTTCACTGACGGATGGAGTTGTATTGTGACTTTTAGTTGCAATAAACAATGTTTTGGGGTTTGTTTGATTTTTGCTACGAGAAGTTACAATCATAGAATCCTTCCAGATTGCACAAGTCATCCATCCTCTTACATCAGTGAAGGACATCATAGCGACTTTGGTCACACAATGGGAGCTGCGGCCAAAGTTGCCGTTTAGCCCTCTCCTACATTCTGATCTCACATTTTGTTGCATTACGACAAGACCTGGGCACACACATTGGTGCAATAAAACCATGGTCCACTATGGTCGCCTGAGGTCTACAACTAGGCCAAGACCAATAGCCCCCTCTTGGTGGTAATATAAGAGAACGGTGTATGAGATGATCTGAATTTTATGTCACAAACTTTATTTGAAATATGGCCTGCAGTAATGATGGACAGTAAAGTGGTTTCTTGTTGGTTTTTTTGTGATTTTTTTTTTTTTTTTTACATTTATTAAAGGCCAACACATTCGAACAACTTAAATACAGAATCCTGGAAGAAGTGGTGACGGCGGCCACGGTGCCACAGCCACAGCATGCAGGCGAGATCACAGCACGCCCAGCCCAGCTACCTGCAGGGAAAAGACAAGGGTAAGAAGAGAAGGAAATCATAGATAAAGGACTAACTCTCAGACATATACGGAGCTGAAGACTATGGCGAGCCTTGTAAAAAGAGGGTGCACTACACAGATCAGCAAAGCTTGGTCACAGAATGGCAGAGCCATTTATATAATGCATTACAGCACCCTAGATATGCAGGTTTAGAAAGAGTGGGGAGGGGGCTGTGCTGTACACTGGGTGCTATGTGCGCTTGCAATTTTATCCCTTGACGGATTGTCTACTTAAACTTGCCTTGGTGTATCTAGCAGATTCATCATTATTAGAGATGAGCGAACACTGTTCGGATCAGCCGATCCGAACAGCACGCTCCCATAGAAATGAATGGAAGCGGCCGGCACGCGGGGGTGGTTAAGCGACCGGCCGCCGGCAAAGCGTACGTGCCAGGTGCATCCATACATTTCTATGGGAGAGTGCTGTTCGGATCGGCTGATCCAAACAGTGTTCGCTCATCTCTAATCATTATCGATTCGGGGGTTCCGTCCACTGAGGCACATGATCAGAACCAGTCCCCAATATACATGAGGAGAAGAATGAGGGGGCAGAGCAACCCAGGGTCAGGATCACACAACCAAAGCTGGAACCCCTGGGTTCACGATAAATAATTTGCTGGACACACCAAGTTAAGTTTAGGTCCCCGGCCAACCCCTTTAATAAGGACGAGATGGGAAACCTCGCACTGTTTTTCAGTCACGCTGCTACCTTCCTGTCTTTTCAGAAGTTATATTGCAAGTCCAAATAGTGCAGAGGTTGTCGGGCAACACGTCCAGGTTGTCACAATTCAGCCATTGAGACTTCATCTGTGTACACTGACCGGCCTCGTACACTTCTGCATCATTATTAACCAGATTTTGGTATATCAGATTAAGAAACATTGACCCTCCCCCCGCACCCAAGTAGGGGCCACATCAGACTGAAGGTCTTAAAAAGTTAACTAAGTCTACTGACAAAGAAAAGGCTCCTCAAACTAGGAGAGAAAGTAAAAGCTCATTGTCATTCCGGCTCTGCCTGCACACAGCAGACAGGGTAAGTGTCAAGTGCCGTCACAGGAAGCTCAATACCCAGCGGTGAGGAATCACGGCCAAGGGACCGGCTCCAGAAATCTGTTTTTCTTAAAAGCTGAACTACTTCATTTTGTCCAAAAATTGATATTTTATGACCTTTTCATAACCAACTAATGATTTTTTTGGCTTGGCAGAAAGTTGTTTCTTGCTCTGACTGGATAGCCGTGCAGAATGTAAAAGCGGGAGGAGGGCTTATATAGATCTGGAGACCCCACCGCTATTACTACAGGGATCGCATCGTGACCTCCTGACTTATAAGGGTGGGTTCACATACGCCCAGCAATCTGGTGTGTCGCCCCTCTGGAGGGAAACTGATGCTGGGATTAATCCTATTGTTTTCTAAGAGATTGTTTCTATGTATCAGTCATGAAGTTGGACATCTCCTTGTGCTGGAGAGAAGAACGCTGCATGCTGTGTTTCACTGTCCGGTTCTGGACACCCCAACTGGTACTGTGTGAACCCTGCCCGATAAGGGCAATACTTACAATGAACAGAGGAACGGACACACGTACTTCACTCATATACATCCTTTTTATCTGCAATGTAATCTACTATCTCCTGTGGAGTCATCAGCTTCTCGCCATCGGCATCCGGAATCTCAAAGCCTGCAACAGAAAAAAAAAAAGATGGCGGAATTAAAGATCAGCTGCAAATAAAGCAAGACAGAATCTGCTCACCAAGTCTTGCCACTCAGGGGACTGGACAAGGTGGGTGACATCTGTCTCGTTATAGAGAGTAGTATATAGAAGGTCTAGGCAGATCTGTCACTCCGGGAAAGCTGGGTGTTTAAGCTGCAATGGGTGACAGATCCATCTTCATCTCTATGTCCCATGTTTTTATTTTAGACTGATCCCCCCCATTCCGGTGACCGATTTCCACCATCGTCACCTATATTGCTCAAAGCTCCGTGCGCTGCATACACGGCTGCCGCCCCGCACGTGTGTTTACCGATGCTTGCGCTCAATCCAGTAGCCTAGCAACTCGAGTGGGTGGCGGGAGGAGAGATCGCAGCACGCAGGGAAAACATGTCACCGTGTCGGAGACTGGCCTAGTGACACAGATAATGAAGAGGAAGCGTTCCTGAAAGGAATCCACAATGCAGCAGAAGGGGAGCGTGGAGGAGAACCAAAGCGGGTAAATGGACCTTAATGGAATTAGGACCCATTATGATCCCTTAAAGGGGAAGTCTCGCTGCAGAAGACCCCTTTAATTCATTAGCTATTGCAACCCCAAAGAGAATCTATAGCGCAGCAGAGGAAACGTAACACGTGGCAGCCATTCAGATAAATACGCTTCTATGCAATATACTGAAGACGCCAGTGCGTGTGAGCCAAACAGACCCCCCAAGCCTATATGTAGATCTGATAGGACATCCCCTTTAACCCCAACACTGCCTACAAATGCTGAAGGGCCCCTTTGATGCCGCTCTGACTCCAGCCACAGATCTGATGCCAGAAATTATCTAAATGCTTAATCCAAACACAAACATGTGCCAGATAAGCAGGGACTGGCGGCCATATTACAGAAAATCTAGTGTACACAATAAGACTTTGCAGCAAATATCTGTCAGCGAGCGCGGCCACTCTACAACAGAGAGATTTGGTATTCCCATCACGTATGCATGCAAGCAAAACCAGCCCGCTGCTGACATTTACAAGATGCTAGGTGTGCGCCATCTAGTGGCGGGACAGAGTAATTGCAGCAAGTTAAAGTTTATACAGTAAAATCCTATTATATATATATATATATATATATATATATATATATATATATATATATATATATATGTATATCTCAAAGAGCTTCTCTCCTCTATCATAAAACCTTATATAACAGACTTCTCCCTCATCATATATATCATATGTCCTCTCCCCTTATATCCTGCAGTCAGATAGGGCAGCAGATATCACCGATCGGGTTCACTTTACGCCTGTAATGGCCACTCAGGGAATGTTACCTACCAAACTCATCCTCCATTGCCATTATTATCTCAACTTGGTCCAGACTGTCCAGCCCCAGGTCTTTCACGAAGTGTGAGCTGACTGACAGCTGAAATGGAAATGAACAGCGGATTAGTAAGCCTAAAGGAACAAACCATGAAGTATTCAGTCACCTGTACGGTCACCAGTATCCTCCTGTATACCATCACGTCATCGCTTTAGGGTATTCTACAGCGATGGGCAGAGTTTAGTCTCATCCTAGTAAAATGCAGCACACATAATAACCGCGTCTTCCATCCCTGACCTCGTTCAGTTTCATGCAGAGCTCAGAAAACAAAAAAAAATTCAATGACACTGCAAGGCCGAATGTGCCAAATCCGCCAGGGCTGTGCAAATATTTGCCATAGAATAGTGACCCCCTTGTAGGATCGCCGTGAGCTAGTGCCAGTGTGTCTGGTATACTCGCTCTCATTCTCGCCTTTATAGGGGATATATATATATACAACTTTGTGATCACTTTTTGTTCCGTTAAGCGAACGCCTCTAGTTCCAAGACAGCAGATATCCAGCAGACCCCATTACAGTCAATGTGTAACCGCTGTTTTAGAGGTCCACCTCTCTTTTATTCA
This sequence comes from Leptodactylus fuscus, assembly GCF_031893055.1. Classification (NCBI taxonomy): domain Eukaryota; kingdom Metazoa; phylum Chordata; class Amphibia; order Anura; family Leptodactylidae; genus Leptodactylus; species Leptodactylus fuscus. The sequence continues at coordinate 11,521,177 of NC_134272.1, read as the reverse complement.
GGTCTGTCAAGGCACCCCTAAACAACAGAGAGCCGGCACTAGTGTGACCCGATCATCAAAGAGGCCAAACCGTATCATTTAAAGCATTCACTTTATTATAGGGGCCTGTGGGGAGATCAATTATGTAAAGCTTATAGATGTGGTGATAGAAATTATTTACAGTTTTAATATTTTTCACCAAAATTAAAGGATTTTGTAAGAGAAGAAAAAACAGCAGTGGGACCCTCTTCCTTCTGGGGGGGTTATACTGGCTTGGCTATTACCCCCAGATTATGCCTTAGGTTTCTTTGTTCGCCATGCCTTGATCTATAGGGACCTTCCAATAGGTGGCGCTGGTTCAGGCCTCTTTTCCACCAATCTGGATATTCCTTACCCAGAATGCTTAGCAGGACCCGCCTGGTCTAATGAGGCCCTGTACTGTCCCTCCCCAATGAGTCTCATTACCCCTTACACAGGGAGGACATACAAACTCCTTGCAGATGTTGCCCTTGGCAGGATTTGAACCTAGGACTCCAGCGCTGCAAGGCTGCAGTGCTAACCACTGAGCCACCGTGCTGCACGTTCTCTTACAAACACACCAGCCACCTCACCCCTCGTACACATCTGCATTCGTATTCCGTATGGGGGAGTCCACCCCCCCAACGGAATACCAAATGCAACTGCAAGCGGTGCGCAGTAAAAGTACATGGACTCCATAGACTATAATGGGGTCCGTGTGCTTGCACGCTGCCTGCACGAATCATGCAGACAGAAAAGCAGATTGTGAACTACTCTCCTGTCCGCATGATCCCTGTGGAGATCTGGCGGCAAGCACACGGACCCCATTATAGTCTATGGAGTCCGTGTACTTTTACTGCACACCACTTGCAATTGTGTTTGGTGTTCTGTTCGGGAGGGGGGTCTCCATGTGATGGAGTACCAACGAAGATGTGAACCAACCCTTAGATACTGATGTAGTGGAGCAGGCTGGTGATGCCTGGGGAAGACCTGCAGACAAGAGCAGGGTATAAAGGATGGGTAAGTGGGTGTTCTTTTTATGTCACAACTAGCTGGTACCCGCGACTTCGTCTGCGGTGATTGTAGCAGTGGGTATATACAGGCGTGGGTAAGGTTTTCGTACTGTGTATATGGTATGGGATATGACATGTAACTTGTTTTTGCTGTAATTCAGAGAATACGTGAGACTGTTGTGGTGAAGTTACTTTGTATTAGAGCTGCTATATATACGGTGTTGTGAGAAACTTTACATAGTGACTTTGGGACAGAGGTATTTGAAGTTAACCCTTTCCCGTCGATGGCATTTTTGATTTTGGTTTTTCATTTTTGACGCCCCTCCTTCTAAACCCCATAACTTTTTTTATTTCTCCGCTCCCAGAGCCATATGAGGTCTTAATTTTTCTTGGGACAAATTTTTCTTCATGATGCCACCATTATTTATTCTATATAATGTACTGGGAAGCAGGGAAAAAAATCTGAATGGGGTGGATTTGATAAAAAAAATGCATTTCTGCGACTTTCTTACGGGCTTTGGTTTTACGGCGTTCACTGTGCAACCAAAATGACCTGTCCCCTGTATTCTGTGTTTCATTACGATTCCGGGGATACCAAATTTATATGGTTTTATTTACATTTTGACCCCTTAAAAAAATCCAAAACTGTGTTAAAAAATTTTTTTTTTGAAAAGTCTCCATATTCCAACAGCCGTAACTTTTTTATACGTGCGTGCACAGGGATGTATATGGCGTCTTTTTTTGCGGGGTCGGGTGTACTTTGTAGTTCTACCATTTTCGGGAAATGTTATTGCTTTGATCACTTTTTATCAGAATCAAAAGAGTGAAAAAACGGCGGTTTGGCACTTTTGACTATTTTTCCTGCTACGGCGTTTACCGAACAGGAAAAATATTTGTATAGCTTTGTAGAGCGGGCGATTTCGGACGTGGGGATACCTAACATGTAGGTGTTTCACAGTTTTTAACTACTTTTATATGTGTTCTAGGGAAAGGGGGGTGATTTGAATTTTTAATCCTTTTTATTTGTTTTTATATTTTTTTTACACTTTTGTTTTTGCATCTATTAGACCTCCTAGGGGTATTGACATGGGTGGGCGGTGTCGCGGATTGTCAGAGCGGTGGGGGTCGGCAAACATGGCTGCTCCGGAGCGTTAAAGAGCGCCTCCTGGAGTATCGTTAAGGTGAGGGGCAGAGTGGTAAAGTATATGTATATGAGATTGTGTGGGGTTAGGGGCGAGGCTGCAGAGGGCAATATGAATTTTGTGGCTTGCTATGGTCCAAAGTGTGTGAGATTGTAGAGATGGTGGTGTGAGTTTGGGTTTTTTGGGGGTCCTGGCACAAACGTATGTGCGCTATTGTGACGAAAAGTAGCCTATTGCGCAATCGGGTGTATTAACTACGTTTGTGGAAACTTTCAGCCAAATCGGTCGAGCGGGTTTTGCGTGATTGAGGAACAAATATCCAAACATGCAAACACACAAACCCACAAACATCCAAACTCACAAACTTTCACATTTATAATATTAATAGGATTAGAGTGCGGGGGCCACTGGGCAGAATTAGCACATGTCTGGGGGGCCCTGGGAGTTATATTGGGTATATGGGAATTATAAACTGGGGGCCAACGGGTAAGTATTAGACGGTGAGGGCCACTGAGGAATCACCATTATGTGGGGGCCACTAAGGGAGCCTTGTGGTGATAAAAGGTGAATTTTTCTATGGACTGGATGTGAAGTCTAAGATAGTGAAGCTTTAAGGGTGAATTCACACGGTAGTTGGGATGCAGTTACAATTGCATAAAATAAATAAATTCTTCACACCAAAAACTTCTCCCTTGTTATTTTATCCCACAGAACAGAGATCCCGGTGTCACATGAAAGGGATTCTCATCCCTGATATGACACCAAGATTGCTTTTCTACATTTTTATTTCCAGAGATATCTCAAGAAGCAATAAAGGAAAACGGATCCTTGACCAGTTGAGAATTTCATCTCTTAGGACACCAGAACCGCTTGTTCCATCTTGGGCCTTATAAGACATAGAGCAGCACTTCTTGGTGTTCATAGAAGATCACAGCGTTCCTTCATTACTTCTGAAGACACAGTCGGTGTTGGCTGCAGAGAATATGACATTACTGATTGGGAACTCTCTGGAAATAAACAGTTGGAATAGAAACCTTGGTGACACGGTGGCTCAGCGGTTAGCACTGCAGCCTTGCAGCACTGGAGTCCTGGGTTTGAATCCCGCCAGGAACAACATCTGCAAGAAACCTTGGTGACATGACATGAGACACTGAGGACGCGCTCACCTTCTCCGGATCCACCTTATCGTACATCTTCAACACATATAAAACTCTCTCAGCGATGGACTCCAGGGTGAGGGGTGGAGGGCCGCTGTACTGGCGACATGACTGATATAAGGAGCCAGAGACCTGCAGAGACAAGACGTAGGGAGGGTTAGAGAGAGGACCACCATAATATCCATCTGCATACCTAGGCTTTCTGTAACGGCCCTCTCTCAGTAGTGCAGCCTCAGGCTTCAGTCCTGTAATCTCAAGCAATAACCAGATCGGCATAGAAGAAAGATCGGGTCATTCAAGGAGCTGGACCAAGTTTTTAATATATCCCCCATTGACCGATGGATGATAAATATGTGAGGACTGGGACCCCCATAGATTAAGAGTAGGAGGCCCCCTGCCTCAGCCTGTGCTATATACCACTGATACCAGGGAGGTGTATACAACACACTATTGCTGCATCCAAGCAAGAAGGGCTGCAAAGTTTTTTTTTTCCCTCAAGATCACACGTGCCAGGGCAGACACCGGTCACACAAGGCAAGGTGACATTTCAATAACCTACACGGGTCTAAGATTTTTGCACCGGTGTGACACCGTTACATGTAAAGAATCTGCATTCACTGACAGCAAGCCAAGATCCCCTATAGACAGTTGCAGAGCATTACATTTTTTTAAAGGGAATGTCCGGATTCTGAAAATCTCACATAATCTTGAACCACAAACTCATGCAAAATAACATTCAGAAAGAGTTACACAAAAATGAACAATCCCTTTAAATCAGTCCATTGCAATGACTATGGCCGGGGCCTGCTCCATCCGTCACCAGGGCACACGTCCACATGGTATATAGCTGTATACAGCCCGGCTGCCCGCACATGCCCCTCTCTATCCCTAGTGACCCCTGACTGGCCTTGTTCGGTCTCCCGGGACCGCTCCGTACCTGTGTGGCGAGGACCGGGGCGCTGCTGCTAGGTCTGGCCAGGGAAGAGCGCTGCCTGCAGGCGGTGCTGCTCAGTGCAGGCAGGGATCGCCGGGGCAGGGGGCGCAGCGCTGCGCGGACACACACACAGAGGACACGGGACGCCATGGCTGACAGCCGCTACCCACACTGCACCGCGGCCTGGAGAGGGAACGCACTCACTTCCGGCTGCTGCGCTGGGCTGAGCTGTGACCATAGAGACGCGTCCGGCGGGGGATAGAAGGGCCGCACAGCGACGGGGCAAAATGGTGTAAGAATTAGATTTCCTTCTACGTTATGATAAAGCTGAAGTATCACCGGCCGGGTATACAAGCCTGAATGTGGAATTCTACGTCAAATGTAGAAATCACTCCGCCATCTTACTACACCCATCTTATAGAGCCGGCGCCATCTTGGTACACCCAGTGAGGACGGAGGGGAAGGTCACGGGGTGTCATTGAGGCGGTCACGTGGCCTTCTTATTACAGCCACTCTAGGCTATAGATATATATGTATACAAACACACACGCACATGTAGATGTATATATATATATATATATATATATATATATATATATATATATATATATATATATATATATATATATATATATATATATATAGTGGCATTCATGGTGCTGCTTGTTGTGGTTAGACTGTGTTATGTAAATGTCCCAATATATATATATATATATATATATAAGCAGATGGGAACCTATAGGGTATCAATGAAATCACAATAAAACGCATCCACCTTAGGACGGGGTTTTTTGGTACGGAATTTGACATAGAGGCCGCCTCAGATTCCGGACCAAAAAACGGTAGCCGTAACTGGACGCCAGTGCAGTGTCCTCCGGCACTCTGCTCCGGATTAGGCCCAAATGAATGGGACTAGCCGGGAGGGAGTGACTTCAGGTGGACGTCCGCGGAATCCGCCAGAAGAAAGGGCATGTCGCTTCTTTTTTCCGTGAGCGGGAACAAACCGCTCGCAGAAAAAAAAATAAATGACCGGCGCCCATTGATTTCAATGGGAGACAGTTTTTTTTGGTCAGGATTTTGACGCAGATTCCACGTCAAAATCCTGACCAAAAAACCCCTTCTGAACTCAGTCTTAGGGCTAGCTCATATGGGACCAAAGGGGCGGATTTTGACAGCGGAATCCACGTCATAATCCGCCCCTTTACAATGGTGGTCTATGGAGACCACTAGCGTTCTTTTTTCCGATATTGGCAACTGCTGATAGCGGAAAAAAAGAAGCGAGCTGCCCTTTCTTCAGGCGGATTCAGCGGCTTGCTGAGCCGTGGCTTCTGCCTGTCAGCCACAATCATGTCACCCATTCATTTGAGCCGACTCCGGGGTGGGGGAAGCCGCGACATCGTGGCAGGCGGGTTTTGACCATATTATGACTTGATTCCCCGAGTCAAAATATGGTCAAAATCCACCCCCACCCCCTGTGAACGAGCCCTTAGGCTGGGTACACAGAGTTTTTTGGCGCGGATTTTGGAGAGGAATCCGCTTCAGGAATTAGGAAATGGTTTTTGAAGGGTTTTTTTTTTTTTTACATTTTTGTTTTTTTCCTCCAGCACAGTGTACGGACCTTGAAAAAAACACTTCCAAAGCTGCTAGCGGTTTTTTCGCCTCCCATTGACTCCCGTTGGTTTTTTTTCAGGCAGAATCCGCTTGAAGAAAGGGCATGTCGCTTCTTTTTTCCGTTAGTGGAAACAAAACGCTAGCGGCTTACATAAGTTACATACTACTGTGAGGCGGTTTTTGGAGGCGGCCTTAAAGGCAGTTCTTCTAGGGAAAAACATGGCCTCCGATAGAGCGCGCCACTAGTTGGGGATGGGTTTTCCCCTGTCCAGGTCCTATTCTATAACTATATATATACCCATAGCAACTTGACAACCCAGAATGCAATACCCCATCGGCATGCCAGGTTGGACTGACGCTAGGTTCACACCTGCGTTCTACTCTCCGTTCTGTGCTTTCCGTCTTCTACATGCAAGAAGACGGAAAGCACAGACCGGGTCCCGCCATGAGCGGCGGTGAGCGTTTTATGCTCTGCCGCGAAACCGTTTTTTTTAATCCGGACACAGAGTACTGCATGTCCGACTCTGTGTCCGGATTAAAAAACCTGGTTTTGCGGCGGAGAGCGTAAAACGCTCACCGCTGCTCACGACCGGACAGCCGACAAATGAATGGGCGAGAAAGACTCCTGCAGGTTTCCGTCTCCTGCTCTGTTTTATGCATGACCGTAGTTTTTATCAAAGTACAGGCCGATACGTTTCTACAGTTCCGCATACACAGTCGTAGTTTGTGCCCAGGTCCTAGCGAAGAGTCGCAAAATATGGAGCAGGTCCTATGCCAGTCCATAGTCACTGCTCAGTCCATTCATTTTCCATGGATACTAATCTGTGTCTCATCACTACCGTTTTTACTAAGTCCAAATTCACACCAGTGCTTGAGCTCTATTTGGGGTTTCCCTCCCTGAACCTGCTTAAAAAAATGCAGAGAGAAAAGTCCTGCAAGCAGCGCTTTTCTCCCCGCGTTATCCATCCTTTTCGGGCGGCCCCCATCAAAGTGTACAGTATGTGCTTCTTGGATAACCGCTTTTTTAAGCGGATTATGTTTCTGTTGGGGGGGCCCAAAGTGGATCCCTCCCCGAATGGAAACCCGAATGCAGGTGTGAACCTAGTGTGACCCGTACATTGCACACGGTCGTGTACGAGGCCTAAGGGTATATTCACACATGGCAGAGGTGGCAAGGAGTTGTTTTGGCACTTGGATGTCTGCAAACACAATAAGACAGATGCAGAAATGTCTGCCAAAAAAATCTGCCATGTGTAAATATACCCGCGCTACGTTCCTGAGCTCAGTACTGGCTTCCTAGCTTGTGACTACGGCTGTTCTTCCTCGGTGTGTTACATGAGGTTCTGCCATGTTTCAGAAGCGTCTCAGCAGACCCTTTGTGTTTTGAGCCTGCAGTTTACCTTAACATTAGTGGTTGTTTAGGATAGTGTATCTAAGCCAAGTACATCCTTACTGAAATAAGTGACATAAGTGTACCGGAAGTGTATCTAAGCCAAGTACGTCCTTACTGAAATAAGTGACATAAGTGTACCGGAAGTGTATCTAAGCCAAGTACGTCCTTACTGAAATAAGTGACATAAGTGTACCGGAAGTGTATCTAAGCCAAGTACGTCCTTACTGAAATAGGTGACATAAGTGTACCGGAAGTGTATCTAAGCCAAGTACGTCCTTACTGAAATAGGTGACATAAGTGTACCGGAAGTGTATCTAAGCCAAGTACGTCCTTACTGAAATAAGTGACATAAGTGTACCCCATGACTGTGCTGCAGGGGGCAGGGCACGTACTTCCTACTACATGGCTTGTAACCCCTGTGGTACATATAGAGTGACAACTAGTGATAAGGGAGTAGTATTGGATGGAATACCTCGCCGCCATAGGAATGCGTGTAAGTGGCTGGACACCAGGGGGTTAAACGCATTGACTATTTGATGCGCTTAACCCCTTGGTGTTCGGCCGCTTACACGCATTCCTATGGCGGCGAGCTATTCCATCCAATACTACTCGCTCATCACTAGTGACAGCCATGTCGGGGAGACCGCTAAAAGCAAACCTAAAGAACACACAAATCCATTTTATATCCTTAATTTTATTGTAAAAGAAATAGAAGCTCCACAATAATAGAAATCACTTTCAATGCAGATTTTTTTTTTCTTCACCGACATCAAGATCTATAAAACATAACAGTAGAAATGTCTCTGATGCTTTACTAAGGCAGTGCTATAAAAATGCTTAGTGGTCTCGTATTAAAATGTCGGTGAAAGCGCCCCCAATATATCCCAGTACGGTTTTCTTCACAGTGGCCACTGCTGGAGAAGTACGGTATTACAAGACGACCATTCCTTTATAATAAATGGACAGGATGGGTCTCCTTCGCCGATTGTGGTAAGAGTGGTTGCCTGGTGGGAGATGTCGGCAAGGAGTTTACTAAGATGCCCTGCCTATCCTTGGGATGATCAGTATGTGATCCACGAAAGGGTCATAACCCAAAACCCTACAGATTGACTGTTTGAAGAGGCCACAATCACTACAGCTCAGATGATATCACATTGGTCTCATGGTATGGCAGCCGCTCAGTCCCATCCAAATGAGCAATACCAAGCACCAACCCTATGCAATGTACTGCAGTGTGCATGATCTGTGGGAGCCCTGTGTGTTGGACCCCCATTTATCACATAGTGACGACCTATACTGTCCCCCAAACCCCTTTCCATTCTCTGCAGGCCTTGAATGCACCCACAAGCTAGATCAGTGACAACACCATGGAAGTAATTCGATAATATATTCTAGAATATTCATATATTTTGACTCAACAATCCCCTGCTGCTCCCGTTCTGCAACCTGTTAGGTGAATATTGATTATTTTTCAAAAAAAAAAAATAGACAACCCCTTTAATACAGTAGGGAACATTCACATGGCATGTTATGTGCAGATCTGCAGAAACCAAATCCTCAGCAGAACAATACGTTACGTGTGACCCTCCAGCAACTCCACAGGCAGCAATATAAGACGTCTTCAAGTCTCCTTTACATAGTGTATGAACTGTTCGGTGCTGATCTTCTGTACCAATACCCTACTTTACAGCATCGCTGGCATGGCGCGGGGGAAGGGCAGCTGTTCTGTATGCCAGTCACCTACCCAGATCAATACCAGTCTCTGCCTCTTAATCCTGAATCAGGGAGGATTTTAATGGTTTTACACAACTAGGAAGAGACTGTCAGTGTGATTTTTTTTTGAGCCAGAGTATCGAACACAAGTGATTAATATAAGGATAATGAAACGTCGGTAATTCCCTGAGGAACGTCAGAGGAACAGTACTTAAAGGGGAAGTGCAATAAAGAACTTGTGATATGTTGAGAAGATCACGTAGAATTGAAATACTCTGTATGGACAGATTTCCCCAACCTGTGGCTCTGCAGCTGCTCTAAACTACAACTCCCAGCATGCCCTGAGAACCTTGTAGTGTTGCGATTGTAGGTTGGGGAATACAGCTATAGAGGAGCACACCTATTACTGGCAATCTGAACACATTCCCAGTATTCATTAATGTGAATGACCCTTTGCTTAGTAACAGGAATCTCCGAGCAGTGCCAAAGGGGTTTGACGTGTGAAGTGGTTTTCAATATGAAAGAAGATCCTCTTGTATTTCCTGGCCAGAGCTTAAAGTCACAGATGGCCGCGAGGAGTTTGTCCTCGGTACATGACGTCTCCACGTGCTGCGTTAACTGCGGTCTGTATATTCAAGAACACAAATCTTTCCATCTTTTCGTCCAGCGAGTAAACAAGAAGGCCTGTGACCCCATCGCACCAGACACCAGGGAGTATCGGGGTCTGCAGGGAGCACAGTAGAACAAGGGCTTCTGGACAAATCCCAGAGTGCAATGCTTCCACAAGACAATACGGCAGCCGCTCTTTGTTTCTTCACATCACCTTCCAGGTATCTAAATCCGGACAAGGAGAAGTAGTTAGTCTAGAAAACTATGACCTGCACCAATAAAACATGTTAATAGGGGCGGCTTATCAAACAGGAGCCTCATGTATTATCAAGAGTGGATACAAAGATCGTCTCTCTCTGGAGGACCCAGGACATCCCTGCATTACATTCATTTCAATGGACACTATGTAATGCTTCATTTTTCCTGTGGGGGCGCTGCCGAAGAACTGAACTATTGGTGCTAGGTTCCCCTGCAATCTCCTATATGATCGTTGGTGGTCAGACATCTGGGACCCCGAGTCTGACCATAGTGCTGATGAGTGCTGTGTCCTCTTCTCTGTCTGGATGACGTCATGTTGATCAGTCACCTGTCACACCCGCAGCTCAGTCCCATTCAAGTTCCACATACAGTGCCTATAATATGTATTTTGCTTTGCTTGGCATTCAGCTTACCGGAACGCTGCAGCCTCTTCAAAGTCATAGTTTTGTTTGCGTTCAGATTTGCTGGTGGACGGCTCTGAGTCCCGATTCTGCACTGATCAGTGAAGGTCTCAGATGTAGGACCCCCACAATCACATCCTACAGATAGGCCATCCCTATAGAAATCCTGGGAAACCCCTTTAACAAAAAGTCTTTGGACCACAAGCCTTACCTGCTGCGGAGTCCCTCTGGTAACACGTAGGCCATAATAAAAGTGCTCGCTCCTCCCTGGGGGTTGGTGGCAATCAGTTTGAAGATACAGTTACCAGACATCTCGCAAGATTTGCTGAACAAGCTGCCAACCACCAAAAACAACAACCCCTGGGTGGAAATAAAGAACAGAATGAAGTAGAAAAACAGGGAAATATCTATCTAATGAGAGGGGGTATCTGAATTCCCTGTGTGAATGGAGACTTAGTGCATGGGCACAACCACGGTTCTGAGGACTGAGATAGCGGAGTACAGTGTTCTGCCAGTCCCACAGAAGTGAATGGAGCGGTGGTCGCTAGGGTTGAGCGATTGTGTTCTTCACATTCTTTTTAGGTGGGATCGAGATCGGTGATTATTTCCCACAATGCTTTGCTACTGGCCAAGCATTGTGGGAAAAGCTAACAATGTTAGCCTTCACACTGAGGATACGCTCTACTCATTCTGAGCGGAGTGTATACTCAGTGTGAAGGCTCCGCTGCGGTTCCATAGGAATGAATGGAAGCAGCCGGCACACAGCCTTAACCCCTTGGGTGCTGGCTGCGTTCATTCATTCTAATGGGAGACTAGCTATCATCTTTAGTAGCTACTTACCTGCAGAGATGGCTGCTCCGGTGCCCGATGTTCTCGTTCTTCTTCGCCTCGCTGCCCCTGCCTCCCAGGTTAGTGTTAAAGCGCTAGGAAGAAGGCGGGGCTTGTGGCTTAGGAGAGTGTGGGCGGGTAGTGGGAGGGGGGACATAACGTCTCCCCTCCCAGTACCCGCCCACACTCTTCTAACCCGCCCATACTCTTCTAACCTTGGAGGCAGGGGGCAGCAAGGCGAAGAACGAGAACATCGGGCATCGGACCAACCATCTCTGCAGGTAAGTGGACACCAGGGGGGACTAAGTAGCCAGAGGATTAAAAAAAAAAATCACTACACAGCGTGGATTCTAACAATTAAAGTGTTCAATTGTTAGATTCCATGCTGTATAGTGAATTGGATTGTTTTTAAAATCCGATCTCCGATTAGTAAAAAAATCCCATTGACTTGCATTGGGATCGAGATCGGGTTCGAATGAAAAATGATTGGAAATCAGATTTCAAAATCGATCCTGAAAAGTCAAAATCGGCTCAACCCTAATGGTCGCACATGCACACTATGGTTCCTATCACACAGTGGACTGGCATGCCCTGTTTAGCTGTATACAATTCAGATGAATGGGAGCAGAGCTGCAGCACCCCAACACTATTGGTTGTGGTAAATCATACAACTATCCCCAAAAAATCTCACTAAAGCCCTAGTCTGGTTAACAGAACTGATCTTTGCATCGGAAAAAAAAAAATAATCTAAAATAAGGGATTTTTCTTACCGAGTCAGACGTTGCACTTATACATGTGAGGTCAGAGCAAAGGTCTCCGATGTAAAGCGTGCTCAGGAGATGTCCGGTCACTGAATTCCTGCACCATACAATAATGAAATCATCACTATAAGCACACATGACATAAGAAGTGATAGTGTTACACGTCTGGGGATGATATACAATCTGCTTGTGCCTGGGATTAATACAGCTAACCTCCCATTGTCTGGCACCCGATGTAGAAGCGAAAGTGACGGCTCAGCAAGACTGACAACCCACATTACTGGATGTCCTGTATCAAAACATTTTATAGATCAGAACAGCCAGTAATCCGGGTGTGTTGTATTATATTTTTATTACTGGTATCTCCATGGTGAGGTGGATTCTGGGTAATGGGACAGGTTGGGCGAACCATACCAGCATCATTTATGTACATACGTTATGATGCTGGCACCAATGCTAATACAAATATCTACATGTACATCTTATCTGGTCCCTCACAGTAACCTAGGACTATACTGATATACACCCTTTGCCACTTTCACCCTAAGCATTAATAAAAGATGTTCCTCATTACAAGTCATATGACCTCCAGCCTACTGACCCAAAGACCAGGACCTGCCAGATTGACAAGTACCTGGCAAGTAAATCACACGTCAGATTTGCAAATACAGTAAGATCCCAGTATACGCGAGGAATAGGTTCCAAGCATACACGTGGATAGCAGAAACTGCTATTCTGCACAACATACAGAACCAGAAGCGGATGGCTCAGTACAGTGACCATGCTGCACTGCTACAGGCCCAGTCCCTACACAGTATACAAAGCCACCTACTTCAGGCTCTGTACACTGCTCAGAGAACCATTGATCAGTGCAGGGGCCGAGTGTTGCCCCCAACATTATTATGTTAATGACTCATGCAAATGATAGATCATTAATATAAAGCAAATATATTTTTTATTCTTTGATGCAAACACCGGTCTCACCAGAGAACTAGATTGTTGTCCACGGTACATCCAACCAGGGCGTCCCCTTCGCCGTCCACTTCGGAAAAGGCCACAACACTGTCTTTAGGAGCCATCAGAGTATGAGATCCAGCCACACTGCAAACATCCATAGTGAATATTACGAACTCAAAAGACAATCTAAATGCAAGACAATCTGACAGTTCTCCATCTGCGTGCTTTCATGCACACGACCAAATGTGCCGTCTGAATGGAGGTGGAAGCGATTTTGCAGCATAATGCTCACAGGTGACACTCGGGAGTGATGTACTCACCTCTATAGGGGCTTCTGATCCATTCTGATGACACAAAGTAGGACAGGACCTGCTCTAGGATCACCAGAACGGAGAATCAGACGCCCCCCCCCCCCCTCTGGAGAAGCTCAGCCTGCAAACTCGGTCGTGTGCACTAGGCCTTACTTGTATGCTATTCCTTTACCTTCCATTTGCTGACAGCTGCCACACTTCCACCACCTGGCTGTCTCCTCCACCACTACTACTGACCACACGATGCCGGGAGAGACCCTGGGCAGTCTTGGTTTGCCCGCATTTAACCAATTGCTTTTCCCAGGTAGGCAGCTCTGGATGTGAAGACAGAACCCTGCACAAAACACAAGCAGTTGTCACCATGTACTGACTGACCATATGGAAATCGCCAGTCGTCCTGAACGGGAGCGAAACTCACTTATTCTAACCCTTTAGGGAGAAATCTCAAGAAGTGGATCCCTCGCTGTGACACAACCAGGAGCAACTTTTTAGAGGGTTATGTTAATATTAGACAGCGATGGTAAATCACTAGAATATGGAATATGGGACCCTAAAGGTTGTCACAGTGCGGGGAAACTCCTTTAATAAAGTAATTCATTTCATACATGGTAATGCTAATCTGACACATGTTTATACTACAGTTTGGGTTTAGAGGGTATTTGGTTCTTCCACCAGCAGGGGGCACCACTGCACAACATAAAGTACACAAGAACATATACCCCCTATATACTCTATTTATTCCTCTTACCAGATCTCCATGATTTCTAGATTTCCCAGAGTAACGCACACCATGTTCTTCTCTTGGCACAATGGAAGAATTTGGATAACTGGCATCTATAATAAGAACACATCGTATCACAATACAGTAGCCACATAAGTGAAGGCGTATGTATAGATGTACAGACCAGAGCCACGGGCAGGTCACTGCTATTACCCGCTTACCTCTGTAAAATTCCATCTGTGAACGCATTTCCATCTGCAAACTTCTTGGGGTCTCCAAAGACAGACAGAATATTCACTGGCGGATATAATACAGAGATCTATACTGCCAGAGAATTCCCACCAAACGGAGCACAGGTCTACAGGACAACTACCAGCGCAGGCATCCTGCAAAGACAGGCCGATGTGATATACATAGGAGATAGACATGATGGAGAGATAGATAGATAGATAGATAGATAGATAGATAGATAGATAGATAGATAGATAGATAGATATTAGATAGATAGATAGATAGATAGATAGATAGATAGGAGATAGATAGATGATAGATAGATAGAAGATAGATAGTAGATAGATAGATAGATAGATAGATAGATAGATAGATAGATAGATAGATAGATAGATAGGAGATAGATAGATAGATAGATAGGAGATAGATAGATAGAAGATAGATAGTAGATAGATAGATAGATAGATAGATAGATAGATAGATAGATAGATAGATAGATAGATAGATAGATAGATAGATAGATCCCACCTAACAAGCCATGCACAAACTTAGAGAAGTACTGACCTTAATTTCTGAGACCAGACGCAGGCGATCTCCTCCTGTCAGCCCCTCCGCGTTACATTTATCAGATCTTCCTGCATCTGCCTGAAAAGAAACAGTTTTATTAGATGAAAACTTTGACAAGTGTTAAAACCAAACACGAAAAAGAGAGAAAAACAAGACCCCGGGGCTGCAAACACAGACATAAGCGATAGGCCTGACCGGTGACAATACACAAGTCTATAGGAAGATTTAGGGAGCACAACTTACTTGCTGACTCTCAGGTTTCTTCTCGGCACAGCCCTGAGTGTCACCCCCTGATGGCGGTATTAATAATTCACTATACTGATCGATATCTGCATCCTCCTTTGGAACCATTTCAGCCTCATTATTTTGCGTTCCGCTCTCCTCTGGAAGGAAATCTATAGTTCTTGAGGATGTCGGTTCCTCACAAGGGGCAGGACGGCTGCTGCACTGCGGGGATGAGAAGACAGCGGGCGTTGACCCTATCATAGGAAAGCCGGGGGTGCATGTTGTGGACACAAACTCTGTAGGGTCTAGAGGGACAGAACACAGTGAGGTTGACAGGAGGACATTACAAGTCACTTCTTTTGTAGGAGACAGGAGGGGCGGTGGCTTTGGCTCAGGGGGGTTGTCTATTGGCCCTGTAGACTCCATATTTGTGCTTGAGATGAATAAACCTTCACTTAGTGTTTCCATAGTGTTTGTATAAGGCAGAGAAGTGACAAGTTCAGGATCTAAGGACCCAGAAGGCGCTTGTGAGTCAGTCTTGGTTACATCTGCATTAGAAGTTTGGCCCCAATCTGCAGAACACTGGGGGGCTTGTTCAAGAGAATGGGTGACTGCAAAACCAGGGGCACAAGACTCAGCATTCTCCTTGGAGGGCGAGGGACGAAATATCGCAGGTGTCTCCATAGTCAGGAAAGTCTGAGATGCCGCCCTGTCATGCTGAGGTGCTGGTACAGTGTCATCCATAGGGGCCTGGCTACTGGCAAGAGACTGTTCATTCTGGGGAGCGCCCCTGCTGAGCAACAACCTATGTGAGTTTATCTGAGATGAAGGACAGACCTCCACCTCTCCATGTAGCAGTGCCGAGTGGTCGCTGGTTGGCCCTGTTGAGTTGTCAATGTTATGGGTCCGCCTGTATTTTTTGTTTTCTTTGGCCGGGACAAATGGCTCCAGGAGACTTAATGATTTCAGCTTCTGAAGTTTAAGGGCCCCGAAGTCTTCATCAGGCAAATGGAAATCCGTGATGTCTAAATGGCGCAATAGATTCTGCAGACTGAGCCGGCCGCTGAAAAGATGAGAGGACGAGGCTTCAAGAAAAAGAGAGAAAGAATAATAATAGAAAGAAAGATGTAACAACAGCAGAACATTAATTCTACCTAGATATCATGTAGGTTATTGTGCAATTACAGATTCTAAGTTACATCCAGTATTATACTCCAGAGCTGCGCTCACTATTCTGCTGGTACAGTCACTGTGTACATACATTACATTACTTATCCTGTATTATACTCCAGAGCTGCGCTCACTATTCTGCTGGTACAGTCACTGTGTACATACATTACATTACTTATCCTGTATTATACTCCAGAGCTGCGCTCACTATTCTGCTGGTACAGTCACTGTGTACATACATTACATTACTTATCCTGTATTATACTCCAGAGCTGTGCTCACTATTCTGCTGGTACAGTCACTGTGTACATACATTACATTACTTATCCTGTATTATACTCCAGAGCTGCGCTCACTATTCTGCTGGTGCAGTCACTGTGTACATACATTACATTACTTATCCTGTATTATACTCCAGAGCTGCGCTCACTATTCTGCTGGTACAGTCACTGTGTACATACATTACATTACTTATCCTGTATTATACTCCAGAGCTGCGCTCACTATTCTGCTGGTGCAGTCACTGTGTACATACATTACATTACTTATCCTGTATTATACTCCAGAGCTGCGCTCACTATTCTGCTGGTGCAGTCACTGTGTACATACATTACATTACTTATCCTGTATTATACTCCAGAGCTGCGCTCACTATTCTGCTGGTGCAGTCACTGTGTACATACATTACATTACTTATCCTGTATTATACTCCAGAGCTGCGCTCACAATTCTGCTGGTACAGTCACTGTGTACATACATTACATTACTTATCCTGTATTATACTCCAGAGCTGTGCTCACTATTCTGCTGGTGCAGTCACTGTGTACATACATTACATTACTTATCCTGTATTATACTCCAGAGCTGCGCTCACTATTCTGCTGGTACAGTCACTGTGTATATACATTACATTACTTATCCTGTATTATACTCCAGAGCTGTGCTCACTATTCTGCTGGTGCAGTCACTGTGTATATACACATTACATTACTTATCCTGTATTATACTCCAGAGCTGCGCTCACTATTCTGCTGGAGCAGTCACTGTGTACATACATTACATTACTTATCCTGTATTATACTCCAGAGCTGCACGCACTATTCTGCTGGTACAGTCACTGTGTACATACATTACATTACTTATCCTGTATTATACTCCAGAGCTGCGCTCACTATTCTGCTGGTACAGTCACTGTGTACATACATTACATTACTTATCCTGTATTATACTCCAGAGCTGCGCTCACTATTCTGCTGGTGCAGTCACTGTGTACATACATTACATTACTTATCCTGTATTATACTCCAGAGCTGCGCTCACTATTCTGCTGGTACAGACACTGTGTACATACATTACATTACTTATCCTGTATTATACTCCAGAGCTGGGCTCACTATTCTGCTGGTACAGTCACTGTGTACATACATTACATTACTTATCCTGTATTATACTCCAGAGCTGCGCTCACTATTCTGCTGGTGCAGTCACTGTGTACATACATTACATTACTTATCCTGTATTATACTCCAGAGCTGCGCTCACTATTCTGCTGGTGCAGTCACTGTGTACATACATTACATTACTTATCCTGTATTATACTCCAGAGCTGCGCTCACTATTCTGCTGGTGCAGTCACTGTGTACATACATTACATTACTTATCCTGTATTATACTCCAGAGCTGCGCTCATTATTCTGCTGGTACAGTCACTGTGTACATGCATTACATTACTTATCCTGTATTATACTCCAGAGCTGCGCTCACTATTCTGCTAGTGCAGTCACTGTGTACATACATTACATTACTTATCCTGTATTATACTCCAGAGCTGCGCTCACTATTCTGCTGGTACAGTCACTGTGTACATACATTACATTACTTATCCTGTATTATACTCCAGAGCTGCGCTCACTATTCTGCTGGTGCAGTCACTGTGTACATACATTACATTACTTATCCTGTATTATACTCCAGAGCTGCGCTCACTATTCTGCTGGTGCAGTCACTGTGTACATACATTACATTACTTATCCTGTATTATACTCCAGAGCTGCGCTCACTATTCTGCTGGTGCAGTCACTGTGTACATACATTACATTACTTATCCTGTATTATACTCCAGAGCTGCGCTCACAATTCTGCTGGTACAGTCACTGTGTACATACATTACATTACTTATCCTGTATTATACTCCAGAGCTGTGCTCACTATTCTGCTGGTGCAGTCACTGTGTACATACATTACATTACTTATCCTGTATTATACTCCAGAGCTGCGCTCACTATTCTGCTGGTACAGTCACTGTGTATATACATTACATTACTTATCCTGTATTATACTCCAGAGCTGTGCTCACTATTCTGCTGGTGCAGTCACTGTGTATATACACATTACATTACTTATCCTGTATTATACTCCAGAGCTGCGCTCACTATTCTGCTGGAGCAGTCACTGTGTACATACATTACATTACTTATCCTGTATTATACTCCAGAGCTGCACGCACTATTCTGCTGGTACAGTCACTGTGTACATACATTACATTACTTATCCTGTATTATACTCCAGAGCTGCGCTCACTATTCTGCTGGTACAGTCACTGTGTACATACATTACATTACTTATCCTGTATTATACTCCAGAGCTGCGCTCACTATTCTGCTGGTGCAGTCACTGTGTACATACATTACATTACTTATCCTGTATTATACTCCAGAGCTGCGCTCACTATTCTGCTGGTACAGACACTGTGTACATACATTACATTACTTATCCTGTATTATACTCCAGAGCTGGGCTCACTATTCTGCTGGTACAGTCACTGTGTACATACATTACATTACTTATCCTGTATTATACTCCAGAGCTGCGCTCACTATTCTGCTGGTGCAGTCACTGTGTACATACATTACATTACTTATCCTGTATTATACTCCAGAGCTGCGCTCACTATTCTGCTGGTGCAGTCACTGTGTACATACATTACATTACTTATCCTGTATTATACTCCAGAGCTGCGCTCACTATTCTGCTGGTGCAGTCACTGTGTACATACATTACATTACTTATCCTGTATTATACTCCAGAGCTGCGCTCATTATTCTGCTAGTGGAGTCCCTGTGCACCAGCAGACTATTGAGTGCAGCTCATCTTATTTGCAGACTAGTACAGTATTGATAAGCTCAGACCTCTATTCTTTTTCCTTACCTGGCTCATCGGTTCTGGCTGCGTTCCTGAGGTTATATACTTGACTCTGTAAGGTTTCTTGCTGTTTCCTTACACTGTTCTTTCTGTTCACTTCTTTCTCCTCAAACCTTCCATTTACACTTTGAGAACCATCATCTTTTGGGCTGGGGTCAGAACCAAATTTCAGCTGTTTGGATATGTTGTGCAGACCAGAAGACACCAGCGCAGGACACGACTTCCTTCCTCGTCCTTGTCTGGACCTTGTGGCGCTGTGCGCGGGTGCGCTTACAGGCGTGTCACTCACCTGTAGTGATGGAGTTGAGGAGGTGCTGGCCCGACGTGGTCTCCCTCTTGCCCCCTTCCTGGCCGTGCCCAGGTGGCTATGGATCACCGCCTCTAGGTCCACTTTTCTTTGGCAGCTGGTCATACGGCGGGTTGTCCTAACATAATACTCTACTGGGAATAACAGCCCTTCCACCAAGGTGCAGGAGTCTAGCGGGCTACGCTCTTCCTCCATTGATGGGGGCTCTCCGTGGTACGTTGATGTTGTCATTGACTCATTCTTTGGGGAGGGGATAGATGTAGATGTGGTTTCCATAATCTGAGGGACATCACAGGAGGGTAAGTGGTCGCCCATGAGGCTTGGAGGTGCATGATGTGCATTACCTGCTCTGCTATAATCTGGAGAACGGTCCGTGGTTACCTCCTGAGACTGACCAGTGTCCAGTATAACCTTCTCCTTGGGGTATACACCTTCTATATCCCCTACAGTGGTGGGACTATCCTCCTTAAGGCACTTCTTAAACACAGGTGATGCAGGAGCATTGGTGACCTCGACCCCATCCTTACACCCTTGTACACGTCTTGTATTCTCTGAATTACAAGTGCTCTCTCTTATCTTTAGGGCTTGATCTTCTATACGGCCCTGTGCTGAGCCCTGAGCACCCCCGGCCTCTTGAATATTATTCACAGTATTATTGACCTGCACACTTGGGGACACGGACTCCCAGCAGACTCGCCTTGCAGATCGGTTTAATTTCAGCCGGCTCCTTTTGCCCTGGTTTGGATTAGACGCTCCGCTTGCCTCCGTCTTGCTTGCGGCATTGGGCTCCTGCACGCTACTCTCACTTCCAGACAAGGACGGCGACCTCTTGTCACAATGGAGGATTTCTGGGTGCAAGTTAAAGCTGACGGACGGCTTCCTCTCCTTGTCTGCTGATGGGGTGCAGGTGCTTTGTTCTGACTCGGGGACTTTTTCGGAAGCATTATTGGTATCAATAAGAGAATCTAGAAAGAAATAGATATGTTACTTGTAAGATTTGCAATTTTATAGGTTTCCAATTATTAACTGTATAGTGAAGGGTGACCCCGCCCGGCCCCCTGATATACTTGGTGTTTCAACTACTCAAAAATTTCAAGATCTTGTTTGCTGTCAGTGAATGGTTTACTTGCAAAGGCTGAAAACCTGACCTAGTCCTATTCATATAGCTGAAGATTTGTTAGATAAGAGGTAAGACAGTGGAGACTACGACAAGAGACAGATCCCTTTATATTGTGACCTTTCACATTAAAGGGATCCTATCATTAAAAAGTGAAAAAAATTTTGTGACCAACACGTAGGAATAACCTTAAGAAAGGCGATTAGTCTCTTACCTTTAGATGTCTTCTCCGGGCCGCCGTTTGGTATAAATCCCGGTTTTCATCATTATGCAAATGAGTTCTCTCGCAGCACTGGTCACGGTCCTCAGCGCTCAGACAGCACTGGGGGTGTCCCCAATGCTGCGAGAGAAATCTCCAGCGCCTCCTCCATCTTCTTGTGGAACGGCCTCTTCGCACGTCTTCTTCTGGCGCCGGGAGTCAAACTTCTAGGCCTCGGGCAGAGCCGACTGTGCATATCCACAGGCCGCTTACTGTGTAAGCGGCCATTTTCTTGTGGCCTGTGGATATGCGCAGTCTGCTCTGCCCAAGGCCTAGAAGACGCGGGAAGAGGCCATTCCAGAAGAAGATGGAGGTGGCGCTAGAGATTTCTCTCGCAGCATTGAGAACCGCCCCCAGTGCTGTGAGAGAACTCATTTGCATACCGCCAAAAACTGGGATTTATACCAAACAGCGGCGCGGAGAAGACATCTAAAGGTAGGAGAAGAATAACCTTTCTTTCTTTCTTCTTTCTTTTTTTTTTTTTTTTTTTTTTTTTTTTTTCCCCCTTTCTTTGGTATTCTTTTTATTTAGTGTCCGGTTCGTCAAACATAGCCGATGACACTGATATATGGAGATCATGGGATCCCAATAAGAACATGCGCTGTAAACGACAGAGTGTATGAAGTCTCCATTTTTGATATTGGCATAGCGCATTATGGAATAACGGGCATGAAAGAGCAAATAATAGTATACCGGACAACATTATGAAGGTTGACGAGTGAAGTTTTCATCCATACAACTCTAGCCTGTTGACCATCTAAATGATGATGCTTATGCATAGAGACTTTGAGATCGCATGTCTGATTTGCTAAATATATAGCCGATGACACTGTTGCATGGAGATTATGGGATCCCAACAAGGACATGCGCATTAATATACAGAGGACATGAAGTCTCCATCTTTTATATTGGCATAGCGCATTGTGGGATATTAACAGGAGCATGCGCATTAATCTATAGAGAACATGAATCTTCCATCTTTGATATTGGCATGGTGCATTACAACTTCTGCCTGTGGTATAGATATGAAGGAGTGGGCAGTGGAACACCGGATGATGACGTGGGGGTTGACGAGTGAGGCTTCATCCATGCAACCCTGGCCTGTCAATTATCCTAATGATGATTGCTTACGTATAGTGACCATGAGATCGAAGTAGGTGTATGCGCAATGACTTATAGTGAATATGGACTTTTCCTTACCTGTATAGACATAGTGCATCGAAATCTTCATTTCTTATATAGGTTTATTGTAATGGACATAGACCAATGAAATAAGATGATACATATTGTTTAGATAAACAAGTTGATGACATTCTTCTGCAAATGAAAAATCTTCCTGATTTTGTCTCTATTTCTCTTGTTTTTAATTTTTTACTTAGTATGAGATCCGTGGGTTTATTTCACACGGATTCTTGTTTGTTTTTAAACAATTGACTGTTCATTATTGTGGGTTTTGGGTATATTAAAATCATAAATGTGTTTTTGTCTAGTATACACAAGACAGATTGAGATCACGACGTTTTTTACGCAACTGACGCAGGATACTTGGCACCTAATTATAACAACATCAGGTGTTCTCTATAATTCCAACAGCAACAGTTTAAATAGCGTGGTGATCTCAATGGTGGTAGTTCAGACTTTGAGGAAGGACATAGGATCCGAAACGCGTCAGTCTGACGCTATTTTTTGCTAGTAATGTTTGTACCGTTGCGGTTTTTATTGAGTATGTGCGATTTATAATAAAGAAGGAATTTTTCTATATTGAACCATCTACCTTGGCTTTTGCTGGATCTTTTTTACTCTTGAAATTTGTAACCTTTCTTTAGGCTATTCCTACGTGTTAGTCACAAAACAATTGCATTTTAATGAGAGTATCCCTTTAAATGAATATCAGAGGAACTAGCTGAGCATCTAATGTGTTGTTTGAAGAGACTGGAGCATTCCGACGAGAGCTGCTACCTCTTCCCTACTTACCAAGCACTAGCGCCATACATTGTAGAGAGGCTGTGCTTGGTATTGCAGCTCAGCCCCATTCACTTCAATGGAGCTGAACTGCGCACAGGCCTTGTGACCAATGAACATGACGTGGCCTATGAAGCAGATGCCACTGCCACGTCTATCAGCGAGGGGGCTGATCTGATCTAATATTGATGACTTATCCTAAGACGAGGCCATCTATATTTTTGTCTCTTAACCCCTTCCCAGGATATACAAGTCTTCAGAGTATTCCCTCTTCACTAACCTGTAACTATGGCCGCACTGTCTTGTCTGGATAGCTCCTGACTTAACAACCAGTTCTGCTCCTCAATGGTTTTCTTGACGTGGGTTTTCACCCTCTCGGCTCTCTGGGATCTCTAAATGGAGACAAGCAAGAAACCCGGATCACAAATACTGAACGTGAATGGTCGCCTCTAGAGTATTGTGTCTATGCTTCCTTGAAATACATAGAAGGAGCAGACACCAAAATCCTTACACAAGTGTGAACACAGCCATAGATCAATACTGGCAGCCTGCACTGAGTGCTTACCTGTAACCGGTGAACAGTCTTCTTATATTCCTTCTTCAGTAAGGCCAGTCTTTCCTTTAGCTGGAAAATATCAGAATATAGATATGATTTTAATAATAAGGCCTTGTCCACATACTGCAGATTCACTGCATTAGGCCTCATACACATGACTGTGTGCACGGTCAGTGTGCCAGCTATGTTTTTCATGGCTAGCACCCTGACCCATTCATTTCTATGACCCCATACACAGGATCTTTCCAATTCCCGTCCATTTTGCAACCTGAGATCAGTGAATGGGGCCGTGCATGTCACCTACGTGCCGTCCATACCGTTCAATCACAGTCCGGCTCCATGTGCATGGTCATGTATATGTCGCCTTACATGTGGATTTTGCAGCAGATTTTTTTTCTCTATGGATTTTGCAATCCCCTTCATTTGAATGGACAGTTACAGAAATTCTGCAATAAATCTACTGCATGTGAATATACCTTACACCACCGTATTGAATGTACGGTCCGCAAGTTGCTGATCGGCAACATAGGCTCCGCAGATGTCCGTGTCCTGCCGCACTCGCCCATAGAGTTCTATGGGCGAGTCCGTGCAGTGCCACAATTCACGGCCATTACGGACATGTCCTATAAATTGCGGACCACGATAAAATATCTGGTGATGTAAGAAGCCGCATTGAATATAATGTGTCCGCAATTGAAAACCCTCAATTGCAGACTTACATCACGGTCATGTAAGCCCAGCCTTAGACTTCTGTCTGGTAACATATGTGAATACATAGATTATACAAGGTCAGTACCTTTGTCTTTTCTTCTAAGCTTAGATGTTTCTCTGCAACGCCCTCCATGTCCTGCTGGAAGAATAGATTAAAGGGAAACATCAAAGGCGGTATATCCAGTGCTTAGGATAGGTCATCACTATCAGATCAGCAGGGGTCCGGACACCTGGCAGTCCACAGATCAGCTATTTCAGGAGGCTGCAATGTCTTCACTACTTAGTAAGCACAGCACCATATACTCTATAGTGGCTGCGCTTGGTATGACAGCTTAGTCACATTCATTTGAATAGGAAATGGATCATGTGACAGATAAATGTGCAATAGAGTCAATTCAAACGGCTGATTAGTGTGCGCCCGGTGTCAGAGCCTCGCTGACTTAATATACAATAGGTCATCATTGATATAAGATTTATTACAATGTCTCTCCCAGGCTAGGAGATGGCGCCTGATGCACATTCATTGTCATGAGCATCGTGATCCCAAATGTTAGAACCAATGTGATCCTCCAGTAATAGTCAATATGAACTGCACACAACATTGGCCACGCACGCTGCTTTCTACAGGCAGATCTAGTCCATTGTGGCTCTGGCGGCCATCATGTTGTCTCTCCCTTGACTTGAAAACTGGTGACACCGCAGCCATCTGGGCACAATCCCGCACACGTCTACCATTATGTTACCCTGTCAATTTCAAGATTTTGTTTGCCATGAGCATTCAATCTCTCCAGGCTGTGGCCTGCACCTATGCACTACATCACGGAATACAACACATGGCCCCAACCTGATCCTGACAATACTTGTATAATCACCGCCATCTTACCCTTAGTCAGTGACATCTTCCTCTGGATCTACACTCCATGGACTTAAAGGGATATTACAGGTATACAATATTTTTGCACACACTTGTCGGTCCCTGACGAAACAATACGGTATTGGGGTTCTAACAATGTCTCCTCCGCCATGTAAACAATGTATCGGACATCTTATTTGACATCACATGACCGAGTCACCTGACTGTTTCACCCAATCTGACTGCATACACTGAGCTCTCATGCTTAAAGGGATATTCCCATCGACATAATCATAGCTATATTTATAGATAATTAAAAATAAACAGTGTTACAAATATGAGTGCTGTATACACGGCTATGGGTGCCGCCATGATACGGCCGCCCTCTGACCTGGCGGTCACATGATCTGCCGGGAGCAGCGTCTTACAAGAGCTGCTGGGTCCTACAGGACCGAGATCAGCTCTGTATACTGTATATACAGCGTGCAGGAGGCTGGATTCCTCCTGCAACTGAGGCTAAATGTAGCAGCCCCAGTTATAGGAGAAATCAGCCTCCAATACAAAAAATAAGTGATCAGATGTCTCCAAAGGTCTCTTATCACCTTATGGGGACACAATCTGGAAAAAAAAAAAAAAAAGTTTAAAAAAAATGTAAATAAAATAATAATAATAATAATAATAATAATAATAATAATACGCTGATAAATCGCCGTTATAGCCCCACCCCCGACAACACCATATAAAATAAAAATTACCGTAACGGAGAGGAAAAACTGTTTTATAAAGATTTTCAGTGACACTTTGTGTTATTAAATAAAATAAAAATAATAATAATAATAATAATTATATTTAATAATAATTTAATAATATTTAATAATTGAGAACCAGACACAATCTCCCTCCTATTATGTTTATATTTTCCCGGATATAAAAAAAAAATTAAAACACATTTGAAAATAAAAACAACATAAAAATAAAGCCCCGAAAAAAGACGCAAAAGTTAGTTGACTGAGACATACGAGAAAAATGTTAGAGACCACAAAATCGCACAGACAAGAAAACCCGAAAATGTGTCCGGTCCTGGAGCACAAATTGGGCCGGTACTGAAGTGGTTAAGTCACATGACATGATATGGGTCAGCGCTGTATGTATATCATAGTGACAGACATGGCGGCCATAGTGTACGCTGTATCCTGTCTATAATCAGCGCCTTCATAGTAATATCTCTGGAAATCCATAGGAGGAGGAAAGAAAAATCACCATTCTCCAGAATCACACTTTTAAGTTTTTTTTTCACCCAACTTTACTGACTATGAACCTGAGACACAATATATAATACATACATATACAGTATATATAATACATATATATATAATACACATATATAATGCACACATATATATATATATATATATATATATATATATATACAGGGGCCCGTATGGAAACCGCCATAAAGTCCTACAGATCTATGTGTACGTACACACGCGGCCGTCATCACCTCCTGCGTCCTCCTCAGCCGGGGGCTGGTCACATGACCGCATCACGTGAGCCCAGGGCCCGAGCGGAAGTGACGTCACGCCGGGGAAGCCATGGAGCTGAGTGAGCAGCTGTACAATAAGTCGGAGTATATAGAGACTGTGAGTGCGGTACCTGACATGGAGGGGAGAGGGGGCCGCATGGGTGTGCGTGACTGCCTGCTGCTGCGGCTTTGTGTCCGGGCTGTGCGTATGACCAATAGAACCGCACCTACAACATGTATATGTGTATGGAGGCCTAATCTCTATTTGTGCATCTTCTCTGCTTTCCTACTGGGGTGGAGTCACCCTTTAAGGCTGCAATCACACCTGCATTTTTTTGTGTTTATACTTTTCCTATTTGCTGGATTTACTATAAACTGTATCAAAATCTTAGGGTGTGTTCACATGTAGCAGATTTGTTGCAAAATTTTCCCCTGCACCCCTTAAAGGGATCCTATCCTTAAAATAGTATTTTTTTCTGTCTACTATGTTGGAATAGCCTTAAGAAAGTCTATTCTTCTCCTACATTTAGATGTCTTCTCCGCGCCGCCGTTCGGTAGAAATCCCGGTTTTCGACGATATGCAAATGAGTTCTCTCGCAGCACTGGGGGCCGCCTCCAATGCTGCGAGAGACATCTCCATTTTCGTCTGGAACGGCCTCACTTCGCGTCTTTTTCCAGCACTTGGGTTCAAACTGCGCACACTGCCGGCCACAAGAAAATGGCCGCTTACAATTAGTGTGTAAGCAACCATTTTCTTGTGGCCGGCGGGCATGCGCAGTCAGCTTTACCTGAGACCTAGAAGTTTGAACCCAGCTCTGGAAGAAGATGCACAGAGAGGCCGTTCCTGAAGAAGATGGAGGCGGCGCTGGAGAGTTCTCTCACAGCATTGGGGATGCCTCCAGTGCTGCAAGAGAACTCATTTGCATACTGACGAAAACTGGGATTTATACCAAATGGCAGCGCAGAGAAGACATTCTAATGAGAGAATCCCTTTAAGTCTGTAGTCACGTGCAGCTTTTTGATCTCTACTACATCTTCTGCTCAGGCTGCTACTTATTTGACCCAAAGAACTGCATCAAAAACGTAGAATGAATTCACATACGGCAGAAATGTCTCCGCCACCCTTTAAGGCTATAGTCACACATGCAGCTTTGGATGCAGGTTTTTTTCGTGTATTCTTGCAGAGGCCGAGCCCCCGGCTTCTGCACAGTTTTCATGCTATTTCTGCCAAGGTCACCTGTGAGAACTGGATCTAATGCATTTTCTATGCTGATTCCACTAGGTTTTCCACATTACCGTTTGCACGAAAGTATTAGGTGTGAATATAACCTTAGGCTAAGGCTAGACTCTGTGAGTTCAGACCAGTTCATATCAGATATCCCGCAGCAAATCCACCAGACACAGACAAAATCATCTGGTTTGTGCTGCCGGCTTCACGGACAGTTACCCTTTTGTCCGACCCAGGTATCAACCATCACATTGCAAAAGATGGAAATTTGCAGCCAAACACGGCAATAGATGACATGCTGGGGGGCAAAACCTGCAGATCAAGACACCTTGCCCTATGGGTTTATACTAATATATCCTCATAGGATAGGTCATCTGTATGTGATCTGTGGTGATCCAATACCCAGACCCTGTACAGATCAGCTGTACTAGCAGCTTCTGGGTGCTGGAAGTTGTTAGTGGACAGGAGATGCTTGTAAGGTCTCTCCTATTCAAGTAACACTTGAGGAAGAAAGGGGTTAACTTGCTGATCCCTGGATGTCCTACCAGCGGGAACCCCACTGATCCCGGGCGCCTGGTGGTAAAGCACCATTCACTTGAATGGGGACCACTGGAGATAGCCAAATTCTTACTTAAATTGGAATACCCCTTTAAAGGGGTTATCCAGTTTCTAGTATTAATGGCCTATAGACTTCAATGGGACAGCGCTGCAGTACCTACAGTATGTACATGCAGTGAGTAGTGCGGTTTGCAGTATGTAAATGTTATGGAGCGCTGCGCTGTCTCATACAGATGACTGTGAGGGTCCTGGCGATCGGAGCTCTGCAGATCTAATATTGATGGCCTATCCTAAGAATAGGCTAGCAGTACTAGAAACCGGATGACCCCTTTATGATCACATCAGCTCACCCCCTGCGCTCTACAGTAGCAGCGTCATGGATGATACTTAAAACTCAGTCACATTCTTCAGCTAAATCCGGCAGTACAAGGTGACCTGGACTGATCGTTTATACCTGCCATGTCTGAATTGTTGCCAGGGGTTTCATCTGCAACCTTTTGCAGTTGTTGGAGAGTGACAGGTTGTAGAGCGTTGGTGTACGAGGAGCGAGAGCCAGCGCCTGTAACCTAGCTCACTATACAGTTCTAAATATTCCATATATGACACTCACTGAGGATACAGGTCTCATCTGTTATGACTTTATGTGAGAAATGAAAATTCACTAAAATCTTGTGTGTCCTGTCCTCAGGCCTCCGGAAATAAAGTGAGCCGGCAGTCTGTATTGTGTGGCAGCCAGAATATTGTCCTCAATGGGAAGGTAAGTGATAGAAGTGGAGAAGAAAAAAATCTACATTTACATACATACATATATTTACATACATACATCAAGGGGCCCCATTATCATCCCTATAGAGGCTGTTGGTTTTATGGGTTCACGAGATCCGCAGAGGCCGTCCTGCAATAATCTCAGTCAGTGTACAGTGATGTGCAAAGGTGCTGGAAACATTATTGTAAAGTAAGAATAGTTTCAAAAATCGAAGTGTTAAAGGAGGTTTCCAGCCCCAGATCAACAGGATAGGTCATCAGTATGTGGCCTGTGGGGGTCTGACATCTGGATTCGGCACAGATCAGCTGTTGTAGTATCCTCTAGTGGACGGGCGAGGCTTCCAGCACCTACCGTGTATAAGCAATAGAAGGGTTGGAGCAGCCCCATTCCATAAATCTTCTGTACCTTTCCTATTACTTGTGCAGGAACGGTGCTGCATGTGCTGTGTCTCTACCAGTAGCTTCCAGGACACCGGTCACACGTAGAGATGAGCAAACACTGTTCGGATCAGCCGATCCGAACAGCACGCACCCATAGAAATGAATGGAAGCACCTGTGACGCTGACTTTGCCGGTGGCCGGCGTCACAGGTGTTTCCATTCATTTCTACGGGTGCGTGCTTCACTCATCTCTAGTCACACGCTGTTGCAGCAGCTGATCTATGTGGGGTCCGGTTGTCAGACCCCAACAGATCACATACTGATAATCTACCATATGGATAAGTCAGCAGTATTAAAACTCAATTTTGGTCCAGCAAACCCCTTTAACCCTTTTAAAAGCATCCTTACTTTGCAGCATTATTTCCACACCTGCCTCAATCCTTTGCTTTGCACACTACTATATATCACATGTACGACATTGTTATGTGGACCATAAAATAATATAAAAAAATACAAAAAAAAAATCAAAATCTTCAACTTAGGCAACATAAAAGAAAAAAACAAGTCACTTCTTTCAGTATGTGGAAAGAATACAAAAAAAAGAGGGCGCAGAATATTTGTGACCTTTTTACTTGCAGTTCTTCCTCTGACCTGCTTCCCTGGGGGCGCTGTTGCTTTAGGATTAGGCCGCCCATAGACGTTTCCTCTTGTGAAAACAAATTGGTGCAGTCGTTCTCTTAAAATAGAAAGTGTGAGGAGAAATTGTCAGGTTTGGTCTCTGCAATATTCTGCCAGCTCAGATGACTTCTGCATTGTGTTACTTGTTCCTAGTCTGTGTCGCCCTGGTTGGCAGGAAACATTGTGGAAGAATATAATGCGGCAGTTTTGGGGCTTAAGGACGTCACAGAGAGGACCCCGACCTCTTGTTCTGGTCTATCCAACCCGTCCTTTAGTCTGGACCAGCTCAGCCCAGTAACTAGACAGGGCAGCCATGTTTTACAAGAGCCCTTGCCTCCTCCGGCCCAGCACTAACACAGAATATCCGTTCTGCCCATAGTGCTCCTTTAATAGTATGTGGCCATCTTTAAAGGGGTGTGACAAGGGGCTTTAGTTGATGACCTAGCCTTAGGATAGTTAATCAATTCAAGATCTATGGGATCAACACCTAGGAACCCCACAGATCAGCTTTTTTAAGTGGCGGTATGACATCACATTTATTGGTCACATGGCCTGCCTGCAGCTCAGTCCTATTCACGTGATGGTGCTGTGCTTGTTTTTGTGTCAAGAGGCACAAAACACTACTGTCTCTTTAAACAGCTGATCGTCAGGGATCCCGGGTGTCAGACCACTGCTGATCCTCAACTGATGATCTGTCCTAAGCCTTCAAGCTTTCCATACACATTAGAGGAATGTCGGCCAGACATGCTGATTGTGACCGGGTCAGACAGACGTCCAATGTGTATGGACAACAGATGAGGAAGGGGAGGATCAGGCTGTTTGATGTCAACATGTCTGATCCTTTATCTCTCAGGGAGATAAGGAGGTGTTTGGCAGAGGATTATTCCCCTCTCTGGATGTTCAGGTCCTATCCACATGTTGCTCCAATCTGGTTGTAAAAATACCGCCCAACATCAACCAGACATAAATAGCTGCAAGCATTAGACTGGACTCTCTTCTCACTTGTTTCAGACAATAGTGATGAATGACTGTATTATCAGAGGAGACCTGGCGAACGTCCGAGTGGGGCGACACTGCGTCATCAAAAGCCGGAGCGTGATCAGGCCGCCATTCAAGAAGTTCAGCAAAGGGTGAGGCCGCGTGTACATCACCTGTATACATCACCTGTATACATCACCTGTAATATGTTCTGCACATTCCTACTCTTCAGCTCCAACCTGCTGTCATGGGGTGCCGGTGGACTGAAACATCTCTATCAAACACTTTACGTATTTGACTATAGCCTCTAGGGGGTGACTACGAATTGTCCTAGACTGGGAATCAGGATTGGACATCGCATAGCACTGAAATCTTCCTTAAAGGGATCCTATCATTGGATGCCCTTTTTTTCTGACTAACACGTAGGAATAGCCTTAAGAAAGTCTATTCTTCTCCTACCTTTAGATGTCTTCTCCGCGCCGCCGTTTGGTAGAAATCTGGGTTTTCTTTGGTATGCAAATAAGTTCTCTCGCAGCACTGGGGGCGGTCCTCAGCGCTCAAACAGCACGGGGGCATCCCCAATGCTGCGAGGTAATCTCCAGAGACGCCTCCATCTTCCTCTGGAACGGCCTCTCCCTGTGTCTTCTTCCAGGTATGTGCAGTCGGCTCTGCCATAGGGCCTTGACCACAAGAAAATGGCCGCTTACACCAGCTTACTATGTAAGTGGACATTTTCTTGTGGCCGCGGACATGCGCAGTCGGCTCTGTCCGAGGCCTAGAAGATTGACACCCAGGACGGAAGAAGACACAGGGAGAGGCCGTTCCAGAAGAAGATGGAGGCGGCGCTGGAGAGTTCTCTTGCAGTATTGGGGACGTTCTTAGTGCTGTTTGAGACTCCCCCCCAGTGCTGCGAGAGAGCTCATTGGCATACCGAAGAAAACTGGGATTTCTACCGGACGGCAGCGCGGAGAAGACATCTAAAGGTAGGAGAAGAATAGACTTTTCTTAAGGCTATTCCTACGTGTTACTCAGAAAAAAAGGGTATCCAATGATAGGACCCCTTTAAAAGCACTTTGTAAAAAAGAGACAGGGGCCCAGAACTAGAATTCCCCTAAACACCCAGAGATCTTTGCAGGGTTGTCAAAGAGCCAAGGCTCATGCATACTGATGACCTATCCACAAGACCAGATCAGTAGGGATCTGACACTCGGACCCCGCACTGATCAGCTGATGTGGCTGCCAGAAGCTGTGGCCAAGGTATCTGGCGATCTGCTCTTATTCAAGTCAATGTGAACGGAGCTGCGGCTCCCCAGTGCACCACTACAGTGTACAGAGCTGGACGCTGAATATGAGGTATGGGGACCTACACTGCAGTGGTAGCGCCGGGGACGCCAACTCTGTTCCTATTGAAGTCAATGGGAAAAGAGTTGCAGTTCCCCGCTGCACCACTAGTGTACTGGAAACTGAATATAGGGTACGTAGACATGTAGTGGTGGCGCCAGGGAACCCCAGCGCTGCCCCCCATTCACTGGATATATATGATTTCCACCAACCAAATCAGCTGATCGTCGCGGGGTCTGGCCTGATGACCTGTCCTGTGGATAGATGGTCAGTATACATTACCCCTGGTCTGGACCACCCCTTTAAACTAATGTACTTGCTGAGTTATGGGAGATGCTTTCTTCTGAGCCCATTGTCACTGCTGAGTTTGTATAACAGACACAAGACACGGCCTATCTGACAGGAGTAGTTGTATAAGTGTTTGTATAATCCCGTGACTTTTGTTCGCATACATAGGCGAGCTCTCTAGCTAATAGCCCATTGATGCCCACCGCCCATTACATGTTCTGTGCCTGCATTCCCATTACACAATGTTATTCTTAGCACTCTCATTGTCCATAATGGGCCGGACAGCTCCTGTCTTTTCAGCCTGTTCCCTTCATTGCCGCCTCGCTAAACGCCAATTATCAGATTCCCATCTGAGGAAAATTGGGTCTTTGCTATGAATGGTCCCTTTATGTGCCATATAATTAGACTGAGGGCCAGAAGGGTACACGTGCCTCGGCTATGATACGAACACATGATTTTGGCACACGTGGCAACACACACAACATTGTGGCTCATAATTTACTCGGAGCATTATGGGAAATTTGGTTGTGCACCATGTAAGATGGCCGTGTCTTGTTCCCACAGGGTGGCATTTTTCCCCTTACACATCGGAGACCATGTCTTTATAGAAGAGGACTGCGTGGTGAACGCGGCACAGATAGGCTCCTATGTACACATAGGCAAGAACTGCGTCATTGTAAGTATCAGGAATGTAAGCAAAGCAACATGAAGTGCCGTCCTTGACATCTGTCTCATGTCTTGTCCGTTCTTGTATTGTATGCAGGGCCGGAGATGTGTCTTGAAGGATTGCTGCAAAATATTGGACAACACAGTTCTGCCCCCTGAAACGGTGGTACCCCCATTCACTGTGTTCTCTGGCTGCCCCGGTGAGTCTAGATGGATTGAGAAATTTAGTCTAAGATTTAGGCTGCGGCTCCTGCGTGACTTTAAAGGGATCCTATCATTTAAACTCAATTTTTTGTCCCTAACACATAGGAATAGCCTTAAGAAAGTCTATTCTTCTCCTACCATTAGATGTCTTCTCCGCGCCGCCATCCCAGTTTTCGCCGGTATTCAAATGAGCTCTCTTGCAGCACTGGGGGCGGTCCTCAGCACTCAAACAGCACTGGGGGCGTCCCCAATGCTGCAAGAGAACTCTCCAGCGCCGCCTCCATCTTCTTCAGGGACCTCCTCTTCACACGTATTCTTCCAGGGGTTGGCTTCAAACTTGTAGGGCATAGCCGACTGCGCATGCTCGCCGGCCACAAGAAAATGGCTCAGTTCTGAGAACAAAAAGATTGGTCATGTTCTAATCCATCTGCCCCTTTTCCCAGTTGGTTGAATATTGGGAGGCCCAGCACGTAGCTGGTCTCTCCAAAATTGACTGACCTTTATCTGATGTGTGTGGCCATCTCAATTCTTCCAGGACGTCAATCATCTGCGTATTGTACAGTAACCAGTCTGACCTTGTGAAGCTCTTACGGGTTTTTGTCTCTTTTTGCCCTTTAGGACTGTTCTCAGGAGAGCTCCCAGAATGTACACAGGAACTCATGATCGACGTCACCAAGAGTTACTACCAAAAGTTCCTACCCCTGACGCAGATTTAGGCAGGAACTTGTGTCCCTCTGAGCTGATTTAATTTTTTTTTTTCTATTATTTTGTATATGTATATATTACCATATCCTGCATTCCACTGGCCGGGAGTTCCCCTTTAACACTATGTATTTATTTAATGTCCCTTCTGTATCCCCGTCACTCCTGCTCGGCATGGATCATGATGGGATCCAGTCACAAAATCCAGCATCGCCATAATCCCTCTGACAAGGTGCGGCCTAGAAGGCATTGGCCAGCAGTACTTTAATAAATCAGCAATTGGCAGTAAAAAACATTGCCCTGTGTATTGCTTACAATTTGTTTTTCTACCCAGACCAGTGTTTGATCAAATAATTTTTATGTATATATCTAGAAGTTACCTAAAGGTTGCAGTCGTCTTATGTGGACGTGTCCTTCCAGGTATCAGTTATGTCCAGGATGCTGCTGCTGCCTTCCCTTGTTCTCCTGTATTGGCAAATCTTCATATCTGGACTGATTTCTCCTTCTAAAGCCCATGAGGGATCTCTTTTCCCTTGTGCTGACCGACACTGATGCCGGGGAACTTGTCATTCCCCCTCCCTTACCCTGCAGAATGTGCTGTGGGTGCTCTGCTTTTTCTGTACACTAAGGGGCTGGTTTCCTAATGAAAATGGGCAATATTTATGAACTAATTTAGGAACTAATCCTAATAGGTGGTGTAAAGCTAGACGGGACTGTCTCAAGATGCGCCAGATTTATCTGTCTATTAGATAGTATTAGTAAATCTGTTCCTATTTATGTCACAGTTATCACTTTTGCAAATTGTGTTGTGTACTGTCCAATCTGTGACAGATTCAGCAGGACAACCAGCTAGGTGAAGGAGTTACACAGGCTCTACAACAGCAAAATGGTAGGAAATTTTTTAATGAAGATTATTTAGAAGGTTACCACAACTGGATACTGGAGTCCAGCTCCTAACACACTTCGGGTAGCCAAATTGACTCCATCTTCAGCATTGCTAAATGTGCAAAAGGGGTTTATCAAGACTAAGAGATTGGTGACTTCTCTTTTGGTTAAGTCGTCAATATCAGATCGGTGGAGTCTGACTCCAGCACCCTCAATGATCAGCTCTTTGAACAGACTACAACAATGCAGATTCCTCACTGTTTACCTATCACAGCGCTGTCTATTGTATAGTGGCAGTGCATTGGTATTGCGACTGAACCATACATTTGAATGGGACTGAGCTACAAACAGGTCACGTGATCAATAAATGACATCTTATAGCCTGTGAAGTGGAAGGAGCATTGCTAACTCTTCAATCAGCTGATCTGTGGAGGTCCTGGGTGTCAAATCCTACCATATTTGTATTTTAGCATCAGAAAACCCCTGTAATGTGATGGTTAGTTGCCAGACACCCCTGGCGCTTCTATAACCCTGCGTTGTGGACATTATAGCTTGTCTTTATACCACTCTCCTGGGGAATATAACAGTCATCGGATCACGGTAACACATCTGAGAGCGCCGTCTCTCCAGCAGCCGCTTCAGCGCTCGTAGCGTACAAATAACAAGCGATTAGTGGCAAGTGATAATTTATGGCTTCCGAGTAATGACTTCCCTGTGTGGGTGTATTTTGACTCACAGTGTACCTTTTATTTTATTGTAAATGTCAGCTCATGTCTTGCTTGTCCAGCTACGGATATCATTTATTATATTACACAATCGTATTTTTGTGCAAAACCCGAACCATAGGTGACCTGCACATGCCCTGGAAACGGGTAAGAATTTGCTCAGATTTTTGTGTCCAGAATTAGAGGTTCTTCACCGTGATGGGTAGACTAGAGAAGACAAATTCTAGTAGAGTATGAGGCATTAATTCTAATATCTGCCATCCTTGGTCATACCCACAGGGGTGCAGGAAGCTGAGGAGTGGGCTGTATGACCTGGTCAGCACCGGTATCGTGTCACCTCTAACTCCCATAGAAATAAATGATGAGAGCCTACTGGATGCAAAGGCCAGGTGCCACCTCCCCAGGCGGAATACCCATTTAAAGAGGGTTGTCCTCTATCTACAGGACAGTGGGTAAGTGCAAGATATCAGGGGGTCAAACCACTGCGGCCCCCACCAATCTCCAGAACTGAGATCCTACAGCTCTCTTCTTGAAGGACGTGCATGTTCATTGCGCTCTATAGGGCTGCTGGAAATATTACTGCGATTGCTCGCCTGTCTCCAGGAGACTCAGAGGCTTGAACGATGGAAAGGAAACGTGTCCATATGTGACGTCACTCAAGCAGAGAGCTAAAGCACCCCCGCTCTGGTGAGGGGCCCAGTGGTTGCACTGGAAAGAGTCATTTATATATTGAGGACCTCTATCGTAGAAGAGGCAATCCTTATACCCGGACCCCTCTAAATTAGCTGCTTCAGCGCTGCCTCCTCTTCACTAACCAGTAATGTTAAGTTCAGTTCCATTCAATTGAATAGCACCGAGCTGCAACACCAAGCACAGCCACTATACAGTGTGTGGCGCTGTGCTTGATATTCAGCGAAGAAGCCGCAGCACTCACCCAAACTGCGGCGACTTCAACCAATATCGTAAGGATAGGTCATCAATATGTAAACCCCTTTAATAGTGCGGTCTCCGAACTGTGGCGCTCTTGTACCTAATGCTCCCTATTAGCCTGAGGCCGGGAGTTCTAGTTACACAACAGCTGGAGTATTACAGTTTAGGGGTTTGTAGCCTGTGACTCCCGGCGTAATGTCAGTGCTGCAGAGCGGCTGGGCATGCTGGGAGTTGTGGGGTTCACAAGAGCAACGGACTGGAGACCACTGATGTGAGATTTCAGAGGCATCAGATACAGAATGTGCAGTTTTTATTTACATGGGATTTATAGGCTGTTTGTCTGCTGTACTTTCATGTCTTGGCCGAGGTTCACACTGAGAACAGTATATTCTCTTTCTGCATTGTTCTAGGATTAGTAAAAAGTTGCTGCTTGTCAAACAGGTTAGGATACCTGAAGTATCAGACCTTAAAGGGGTTGTTGATAAATGTGTTATCAACGACTGTGCGAGTTACTGGAGGGCCGTGCAGGATCCTGATCTGTGCCAACACACCTGCATGCGCTACACAGACATCCTGCTGTTATCAAATGGGATTGTAATATTGATGATACCCAGAACCCCCACTGATCAGCTGGAACAGAGTTCAGGTGATCGCTGCAGCCTCTGCGCTGCTGTACGTTGCTTTTTATTGCAGCTCAGCCCTATTCACTTGACAGCTGCAGACAGTCCACATGACAAAAAGAACTACTGCTATGAGCAGATGATCTGTCTGGGATTCTTAAAGGATATGTTTTTAGGCGAGGGTTACAGAGCGATTTTGGCCACGGCTCTCATCTCGTGCCCAATTCCGGTACCGCACTTCCTATTGCAAAAAAAATCAAGCAATGTCTAATGGCGGACAGTTGCGGCCCCCTCACGGTCTCAATGGGACTCGATTCGTGAAGGTGCTGCAGGGTGACATAGCCGTCTTAGGTTGCAGCGAAAATCAAGTCACCCTAGCCAATAGATTCAGGTCCCACTCATGGAGATCTTTCGCTCTTGTCTCCATTATGGGGTGTGTCAGAGGACCGTCATTTTGGACATAGGTGTGGACCTGAATCTATATGATGTGTCTAAACATGCCAGCGACAAGACCTGAGGGCAGATCAGACCACATAGGGTTGACGTATTTCTCCATGGATATGCATAGAAGCTGAGTACACAAAACGGTAAACCGCAGCCAGAATCTCATCTAAGTCCTGGGGTCGGCCATATAAGCTGTTGGTTTCTGCTCCATGTCACCTGTCCCAGCCGTCAGCTTAGTATTGTCCCTTTATCTGATCTGCTCGGCTGGGGCCGGCCGCTCGCTGCTGCCGAGAAATCTCTTCATGAATAGAAATGATTTCGCCGTACAGCCATGAATAAGCATCTACCTATAAATAGGATTGCTCTGCGCTCACCTTTCCCGTAAGCGCCGTCTTATCTCCCAACTGGGAAGCCATTCTTCATGTTATCATCAAGGTTTTGTATAGAGGCGAGGTCTCGCTGTGCCCTCATGAGACTCCATCTTACCCCAATTGTCCCCTACCCCAGTGTCCTGTCTGCAGTAGGAACCTCGCCCAGCCCCATCCAAGATGAAAATGGAAATCTACTTTATTTACTGTGGTGTCCTTCTTCTGAGCAGTGAAAGGGGTTGTCCTAAGTTTTGGAAAGATCTCGTATCAGTAGGATAGGGATAACGTCATGATCGGTGACGGTCCGACTGTTGGACCACCACCAATTCCAAGAAGGGTCCAGTTTTTCAGTCCTGCGCCCTGCCACTCCTTTCATTATGTATTGATAGTCGAATACGGCACTGAGCTATCTTCAGCACTGCCATAGTGGACGAATGGAAAGGTATCACAATGTGGGGGTCCCAGCAGTTGGACCCCCACCAATCATGCCGTTATCCTCTATTGTATTCGATGACGTAAAAACTTGGTCCTAGCAATGACTAAACAGACACGAGGCTGATATGGAATGGGTGTAGTAGCGAGGAAGTCTATATGGCGCCATAAAAGAGGCTCCCAACATCCCTTCACGTGAAGCGGTGTGGTCTATTTGTGTTCTGCCGCTTGCTAAATATAGAGCACTGGCGCTTCTTTTTGTTGGCCTTGTCATCACAGATGTAGCCATTTTTATAGTGTTTTTTTATGGGCAACACCTTGTGGTTTCAGGTGCAGATATCACAAGTCAACACATGGGGAGATTTATTATATCTCGTGCGCCGGTGTTCAGGCGTAGAAGGCGTGAACAAATTCGCTAAATCGGATTTCTGTGCAAAAATTTTGCAACTTTTTCTTCTTTAGGCCCCACAGTTATGGTCATTTACTGCCTAAAATCTGTTCTATGAGCAATGATTCGAGGGGGCCTGCACCTTGTCATAAATGAGGCCAATGCAGGATATGAAGACCGGCGTACAAAATGCCAATCTTCATAAATCTCACCCACTAGAGAATCCTAAATCAGGCGCATCCTCTGTGGTGCATCGAAATTGTTTACCCCAGTAAATTGGGGTAATGATCTTGAACCTGGCTGGGCCGGAGCCATATCCCGCACCCCTTGCCATGGTGCCCTGGCACAAAAAAATTGCAAAAGCCTGACCTGCACAAAAGTATAATAAATCTGCCCTATTTAGACCTATAAGGAGATGTAATATTCAGGGTCCAAAAGATGAGACCCCCAACTGGCCGAAAGAGTAGTCAGTGATCGGACACATCATTCCGTGTTGATTTTTACTATCAGGCCCGCTAACTAACGGCAATGTGAAGTTTTATGCCGAGTCACTTTGGGTCCACAGTCAGTCTGCTGCAATTTCTAGGAAAACCTATTCAATTCCCTACAGCGCCTCCGCAGGAGAAATGATGCATTACACCATTTTCATTAAAACAATGACTTGCACCAGACTGTATCTCAAGTTTAGCTAATAGATGAGGGTTATCAATAGAGGACCCATTCCTAAATTTTGGGTTTTCTACCCTTAAAGTTGCAGTATACAATGGTGATGCATGAAATGTTTTGGGTTTGATACCTTGCTTTGACACAGCGCACACTGGGCATGGTATGACTAGGAAAGTGTTACATCATTGGACTTGTGCGCAGATCGTGACCCTGCAGCCGGCCCTGATTCAGATTCATAAGCAGGGAATAAGTGCGCTGGTCGCCTCTGTCAGCGAGTGTTGGGTTTCAGGTACAGATGTAGCTGACGTCAGTTCCAAGTCCGGGGATAGTATCTCACCTCAGTCTTTCCAAAAAGGAGGGTGCTATTTAAGGTATGTTTACCTGTCCTCAGCATCAATTCCACATGAATGTAGATTCTGGAAAATAACAACAGTGACCTGCGGGGTGCGTCGTATAGAACCGATGGAAATAGATAGGGAAGGGTGAGCTCCAGAGATTGCCATTGTAATGGGGTTGTCCGGCATACATATAGATTAATTTTCACTACTTCTGTGGGAGGTCGGTGCCCAAAACTATAAGCAAGAGGACTGTCTTGGTGTCAGACGAAAGACTGGATTTCAAGGAAACCTTCTGGGCTGGCCTAATCGGTCCATGTGTTGATTTTTGAAACTTTTTGGGTGGTAAATGCAAGGATGAAGTTAGGTTCTTCACCAATTTTGTATGTTTCTATGTAATCTCCCTTGTTTGGAGGTGTTCCACTGAGGATGTAGGTACAAAGCTCCTTTTTGGAGAGCCATGGTCCAGACAGACCCGTTGATGGCTGGATTAAATGGAAGAGACTGTGAGTCACTGGTGAGTGTGGACATGTATGGAGGTTCCTGATAGTGAGAGCCATTGTCAGCCTAGAGCGAGGAGAGTCAGAGAAGTTCAGGTTGTCCAAGAGTCTCACAGACTAGACCTTGCACCCCTACAGGTAGACAGGGCATCCCTGGGGCTTATTTATTCAACCCCCATATAGTGGAAGAGTCAAGAACGTAAATATATATACAGACGATGGAGATATGTCACTAAATGTAGACATCTTTACACTTGCTGAGAAACCATTACCTGGCTGATACCACCATCTACAGTGGAACCTCCATTGCACCAACTGGAGGCTGCACCCATTGCTGTTGCGTTTCTTCAGTAAAGATCATCAGGTTGTCTCCTGAGATGTTCCTTCACATACCACCATGGTCCCATCATCTGGCTTAGTGAGGCTGAAGACTACCTTCAACCAGAAGAACCCCGGGGAAGCTACCACCACCATGAGGTATCGTGCAAGCCTCCTCATCACTGCCCCAACTCAGGTGGTGAGCTGGAGATATTTGCATTTGCTGGCCACTGCTGACAATGGCCACTACTACTATACCCTGGTTCCTTCCAACGGGTTGCGGCACATTCACTAGAGCCAACCAAAGAAGTGTCGGCTATGGCACCCATTAAAAGGGTTGTCCCACAAGGTAGAGTAAGCAGGGCCTTTCTTGCTCTCCACACTCAACCTGAGGCTAAACTTGGGTGGGACTGGTGGTCGTCGCCATTCTAATAAGTTCTGATCAGGCGTATGGACAGGGGTGAACAATTTGAGACCACTCCTTTATTGTTTCCTGCACCCAGATCACACTCTTGGCTTATGGCAAATTTCCCATCCCAATAGACATTGCGACAAATACACCGGAAGCCTGGTCGTAAACCCGAAGCTTCATGGATCATCGCTAGGCGTGTGACCATGCCAAAACAATTATTATCAGAAGAG
This sequence comes from Leptodactylus fuscus, assembly GCF_031893055.1. Lineage (NCBI taxonomy): Eukaryota > Metazoa > Chordata > Amphibia > Anura > Leptodactylidae > Leptodactylus > Leptodactylus fuscus. The sequence goes on along the minus strand of NC_134272.1, from coordinate 11,479,649 downwards.
CAATATACGCATGTCCCCGCGTTATTTGCCGGATCCTACCCATCTTCGGTGCGGTGCCAGTGCTCGGAGCCCTTGATTATCTCCTGGTCCATAAAAGGGGTTAAAGTCCAAATAACAAAATAACCAGAGCGGAGCCAAAAACTAAACCCAAAGTAAGTAATGTCACTTGTGCCAATGAATAGAATATAGGTCACCGATAAAACGGAATAACAGGATCCTGATTAAAGTCACGATGATAGACTGAGAGCGATGTGCGGATGGTGGCGGTGCAATAAACCCGTATCAGCACTACCGCTTAACCGTTTCACTTCCATATCTGAACACGTCTTAATGAGTTCATACCTAAACCTATAGACCCCTGAGCCATCTATAGACATCCAAGGGCATTGTAAGACTCTGGTGGTTGGTAAGACAGCCATAAGTATTACTGCTCGGTGGCCCAGACCAAGCTCAGTCAGGCCTGGCCACTGACCCCATAAAGATACCGGTTCTGACCGGCCAAGTGTGCATGTCTATTATCTCAGGATTTAGAGGAAGATGACATAACAATCGCCGGTAATATAAGTGAATGCGGTGAATCGATCAGTGCCTGCGCCCCGGCTTTAGGCCACATTCACATAACATAGCCTTGCACCTTATTTCATGGCTGAGTGCACACCCCAGGGTAATCCGATTTCATGGATCCCTCCTAGACCTGACGTTAATGAGGGATCCGAGAAGTGACTGCTTCTATTTATTCTCCGATTGTTCACACAAACTATTAAACCTATAGTCGTGTGACTGTACAACCCTTATAGTCTATGGGGCCGGTGCTGGCCATTACTATAACGCCGAGCACACAGCCCATGAACCCTGTTGTGTGAAGGAGCCATTAAGCTTAGTAACTCGGCCTAGTAATATAGCCTGGTCAGTATGGGTACACATCATCAGAGCCAGCATATCACCCCAGCCCTGCAGATAGATAGGTTACAGTCACCAGAACCAGCATATCACCCCAGCCCTGCAGATAGATAGGTTACTGTCACCAGAACCAGCATATCACCCCAGTCCTGCAGATAGATAGGTTAGTGTCACCAGAACCAGCATATCACCCCAGCCCTGCAGATAGATAGGTTACGGACACCAGAACCAGCATATCCCCCCAGCCCTGCAGATAGATAGGTTAGTGTCACCAGAACCAGCATATCACCCCAGCCCTGCAGATAGATAGGTTACGGACACCAGAACCAGCATATCACCCCAGCCCTGCAGATAGATAGGTTACTGTCACCAGAACCAGCATATCACCCCAGCCCTGCAGATAGATAGGTTAGTGTCACCAGAACCAGCATATCACCCCAGCCCTGCAGATAGATAGGTTAGTGTCACCAGAACCAGCATATCACCCCAGCCCTGCAGATAGATAGGTTAGAGTTACCTGAATCACACGGTGTTTTCCCCTTGTGAATTGCTATCTCCGTCACCATTTTTATCAATATGCAAATTAGATCTTTGGTACAACACGGGTGTTACTTCTAGTTATATTCAATGCTTTCTTGTCTATTGCAAACGCTTTTTATAATATCTGTGCCATATGTCAGGCATGAAGGGGTTAATATTAGAAATAAAGTAGCACAAATTACACCTACTTAAATCAAATAAAGGAGTATTGATCCTTAATGCCCATCAACATGAGATTAGCGGCTCTATCTCTGGCCGCCTCTGTTCCCCTCCCTCCACAAACACCGGCTTGTGCTGCTGATTACATTCCCAAATACCATCAATCTCCTGTACCTGTCAGAGCAGCACAAGCGGCTCCGCGCCATGTACCTGCCAGCTGTCTGCCGCATGTGATGAGGGTGCCGGAGAGAACAGGACATGACAAGTCATCCATGTCGGAACAATCGGCTACTGGCGGTCCAATTTTCTTAACTGTTACCATAACTATTTACCCCCTATTCACACGATAGGGAATATGTGTATGGGGGGGCCCGAACTCATGAGAATGGAACACCCACATGTGGATGGAATGGTGGTGTATCAGGAGCGTAACCATAGGGGGTTCAGCGGGTTTTGGGGATCCCTCCATGTAAAATATACCGCTATTCTATTTGCCATAAACAGATGCGGCGCTGTTTTTGGACCAAAGTGGCGATATGTAATGGGTTGGATATGAGGAGCAGTGATGGTGGACAGAAGATGAGAATGGGATATCAGAGTGGGTTAAATATTACATCTAAATACAGGTATGATAATAGGGAAAGGGTTAAATATGAAGAAGATGGAATACGAGGCGCACGGGAACAACGTAAAGCCAGTGGGCCCTAATGATAAATTGGTATTAGGCCCCCTCCTGCCATCATATTGGTGTTCTTATGTGGCCCCCCTCAGGCACCAGGGCCTACCCTCTACAGACCCCATAGCTACAACTCTGATAAGCAAAGCTTATGGCTAAGGTCACACAGAACAAATAGCAGAGAACTATGAGGCAGTATTCTACCTCAAACTTCCATCCAAATATCGGCCCTGCGGACAGCCCTCTGCCGTGAGGATATTCGCTGGTTAATCTCAGAGAGGGGGGAATGGGAGGTAAAGGAGATGTATGGTATTTGGTTAGAAAAACATGGCCGCTTTCTTCCAGAAACGAGCTGAGGTGCAATACCAGTTGCTGCCTATCAACATAAGTGGCACTGTTTTTGGCAAAAGGACAAGAAGTGAGGCATAGGGGGTGTACTTATGGTTATTATTTGGGTGTCCTGAAACGCTTTGTTCAGTGTTTGGGGCCCGCTCAGGCCTCATTACATTAATGGTGTTGTGTTCGGAGTCGTCATCTATACTTCAGAGAACGCGTCACCTCACACTGAACCATTTCAGGTCGAATCTTAAAACATTAAAATAGATGGTGACTTTATCCTCCAGGATTGATAACATCTCCCACCTGCCGTGTATCTGTGGTCAGGACGTAGCTCAGGACACTCCGGCCCCATAGCCTTCATGTGGGAGACTTGTAGATGGTCAGCTCTTGTGTACAGTCACCTAACACAGTAGCTCATTCCTTATATATGGTATAGGACATATCCCACCACATACTGTGTCCTGTCATTGTGTAGTACTCAGTCCGCTACGCTCTGCACAAATATCCTTCATGCATGTTAATCAACTTCCAACCCCAGGGAAATACATAGAGATGAGTTCACAATGTACAAAGGTAATCCAGTAATGAAAAGTGCTTGTTATGTGATCTCTGCTGTAGCCTCATAGATAAAAAGATGAAAACGGTATTATATTATTGTACATAGGGGCAGTATTATAGTAGTTATATTCTTGTACGTAGGAGCAGTATTATAGTAGTTATATTCTTGTACATAGGAGCAGTATTATAGTAGTTATATTCTTGTACATAGGAGCAGTATTATAGTAGTTATATTCTTGTACATAGGAGTAGTATTATAGTAGTTATATTCTTGTACATAGGAGCAGTATTATAGTAGTTATATTCTTGTACATAGGAGCAGTATTATAGTAGTTATATTCTTGTATATAGGGAGCAGTATTATAGTAGTTATATTCTTGTACATAGGAGCAGTATTATAGTAGTTATATTCTTGTACATAGGAGGCAGTATTATAGTAGTTATATTCTTGTACATAGGAGGTAGTATTATAGTAGTTATATTCTTGTACATAGGAGGTAGTATTATAGTAGTTATATTCTTGTACATAGGAGCAGTATTATAGTAGTTATATTCTTGTACATAGGAGCAGTATTATAGTAGTTATATTCTTGTACATAGGAGTAGTATTATAGTAGTTATATTCTTGTACATAGGGGCAGTATTATAGTAGATATATTTTCATACATAGGAGCAGTATTATAGTAGTTATATTCTTGTACATAGGAGCAGTATTATAGTAGTTATATTCTAGTACATAGGGGGCAGTATTATAGTAGTTATATTCTTGTACATTGGAGTAGTATTATAGTAGTTATATTCTTGTACATAGGGGGCAGTATTATAGTAGTTATATTCTTGTACATTGGGGTAGTATTATAGTAGTTATATTCTTGTACATTGGAGTAGTATTATAGTAGTTATATTCTAGTACATAGGGGGCAGTATTATAGTAGTTATATTCTTGTACATAGGAGCAGTATTATAGTAGTTATATTCTTGTACATAGGGGCAGTATTATAGTAGTTATATTCTTGTACATAGGGGCAGTATTATAGTAGTTATATTCTACAGTATGATAGCAGTTACAGTCTTGTATATTTAGGACACTTGTGAAACAGGTCTTGGTCTTGCATACTGATCTTCCAGCCCTGGGTCATTAGAGCGTGGTAACTTATTACAGTCGGCTTGTCTTGGTTGGGTGCGATCGTGCAGTGATAAGCGTCACTCCCTGTAGTAACATTATTACACGATGCTCCTGATGGCTTCTGTTTTACTCACTAAATTTCTTAATGCCACTTTAGTGAAGGTCTGGAGTATGTGGGATGGTTTGGATATACTGTATATCTTGGAGCTTCTCATCTCACCATATTTAGTGATACTAGAATAATGGCCCCTCATCCCAATACTTGGGGTCTAGATATTTGGGGGTCGGACAGTGCAGTAGATTACTCCTATATACAGTGTAACTGTTTCCCATCTCTATGTTTTGTTGCTCTGCAGAGCAATGTGGGGTGTCGCAGTTTGGAGCAATGGAACTGCCCTCAGTGCTCCAGACTGCTCTTTTGCATATGTGAAATGAATGAATATCACAGGCACAAATTTATATGGTGAAAATGGCGTTACATTCAGGTAAGCCTTACCTATCTAACTGTGTTGCTGGTTTAATACGCTTTACCTCGGTGACATTCCCTTTAAATGGGAAATAAATTATCCTAAACTATACATGGCATCTGACACGTGCTAAAAATGGCGATCGCTGTCTGGTCCTGAACTGGTTAAAGGGATCAGTCCGCGTGACATAAACACGATGGCCTCTCCCCAAACTCATAAGGGCTGTATTTTATATCAAAACAGTGAGGGCCATAAACCAGGAGGTCTGTGCGCTCCATGGCACCGCGTAGTAAACTAAACACCCGCCAGATGCTTTAATTTTCTACTGCAAACAGCAGATCTGTAAATATGCGAGGAGAAGGTGGAGCCGAATATTTATGGAAAAACCAACACAATTACAGTGAACACTGCCAGTCAGCTGGCGAAGAAAACAGGAAAGGGTTAATGCCAAGGAGGAATTGGAAAATGATGTTAACCTATTGCGTTCCTGATCGTCTCGGATATCACTCTGCTTGTCTTGGGCTCTGTTCACATCACGTTTGTGGTGTACGATGAGAACCCAGCAATGTATACTATAATGTTACCATAGGTTTCTCCCTGGCCAATGTATGCCCTTTTGGGCATGCACGTCTATGGGAGGGGTCCTCATTGTGTATGACTGCAAAAATAGGGCAAAGTATGGCGGTATGAAGGCGAGATTAACATTGCAGGGGCAGAGTTTTTGTAGGGTCCTACAGAGTGTTAAAAATTTAGGGCAAGTGACTCTACCCCCCGTACTGGTGGTAGAATTGTACCTGGCTGCCCTGGGCTAAGGGACATGGTGCCCTTCTATTATAATATGGGATTGTGGGACAGATATGCTTTAGGCCCTGTAATGGCGGTAGGCTTATCAGGGGAGCTAAGGGAGAGGTTAGACAAAAAACAAATGGGGTTGTCTTCTGTTGGACCACTGGGGTCCATTATTGTATATGATTCACTTACATATACTTGTGAGAAACACGGGTGGCAGTATAGGGGGCACAGCTGTGACCAGGCCCAGAATCCAAGGAGTTCCACAGGTTATCTTCACCATGGTAGGTATGGATAAACGTCTTGGATCTTCTTTCCGATTCCCTTTGATGGCTCCAGTCTGTGTGTTGTAAATGTATTCAACCTGCCCTCTGGTGCATTGGTGGAAGAAGATTTATGATACACAGCCTGCGACTGTCAGAAAGGAGAACATTAACATTTCAATGGCAAAAACAGCAGATGGTCAGCAGCATATATATAGTCAAGGAGGGATTACGTGGCAGGAGTACTATGTGGGGGACACCAACAAGGAATGGGAATGATGGGAAGCTTGTGTGTAGTGTGTATGATATGTAGAAGCCATCATGGTGGTCTGGACCAGATAGAGAAGAAAGGGAAATGGAAATGCTGCTAAAACGTATGGATGGGACTCGGCGGATGGTCGTGCAGGGAGAGCCAAACTTTTGTATCAGGGCCCGTGAGCCTCTAGTTATACCCCTGGACAGAAACACAACACAACATGGCCGGCACATTAAAAGGAAGAGGCCCAACCGTTCTGATGGGCAGAGACACGAGTCGTGACCATTGGGTCTTATACCTGGGAAACTCTGATACATCAAGTCCGATTCTGTGCACAGTGTCAATGGACATCTGCAGGACAGTCTAGAGATTTGTGGTGAAGCCCCCCATAAATCTGCCCTATATATTAGATAATATGTCCTGCATATATAGCCCCCCCATATTTCACAGTATTAACCCTATAAGATATACCGTATATAGTCTTGGGTTATATTTTCGGCAACACCGTACCTTTAACTTCAGTCCTCTATCCAGCACCCGGCCTTATCGTGTTATGTTCCTGTTATTGGCGAGTATTCGGCGCGCTGACATGTTCTTATGTTTTGCTCCGGGTCCATTCAGCTGTGCTTGTTTTTATTTTGATCTGCAATGAACCGTGGAAAATGTCAGCGAAAAGTCCACAACAATTCTATCGCGAGCTGGACATCTTCCATACTGATAAAAAGCCGCAGCGTCCTGAAGGCCGGGACTTGTTTAAAATTCCACTGAGCTCCATTGACGCTGCTGCTTACAGAGCGCGGTGCTGCTACCGCGGCGGCTAAATATCGCCTGCCATCTTAAGATTATGGCCTTGGAAGGACAGCACAAGGAGGTGAAAGACAAGATGACCTCTCACAAGTGGAAAATTACTGGAAATGGCTGCAGGACTGAGACGTTCTCCAAAGCTCCTCTATACTGTATAGTCCCCAATACTAGGGCCAGGCTAAGGCTATGTCCACATGGAGCAATTTGGAGTGGTCACTCCAAATTTTTGCCCTGTAGATCCCACGGCAGAAGGCCGAAGCAGAGTTTTGGATTTCTGCCGCAGCTTTGCTCACTAAGGCTGGGTTCACACGGGGTCTTTTGGACCGAAATTTGACGCAGAATCCACCTCAAAAAACCAGAAGATGGAAACCTGAGCAAGTAGACCGAACGCTGGTGTGAACCCAGCGTCACTCCTACAGTTACGGTATTGTGTGCGGCAGCAGCATCCAAATCGGGTTTGCTGTGGCATGTGGTGGGAGCCGGGACCAGGACTCCCCTAGTCTGACAATTGTCATCTGTCCCATGGATAGGTCTTATATGTCTGAAATATCCCTTTAAGAAGTTACACCGTTTCTTCTCCTTTCAGAGATATTTTGGCCCCTGGCAGCGCACAGTACACTGTAATCATCATGTTAAGGACTATATTCTAGGTGTGGTCGGGTGACCGGGGGTCAGGAGTCTCTTGGGGACATTTATCCATAGCTGGACTTTACCAGTCTTTGCTCTCAAGACTTGGCTGAGTTGGACAAGCACCCTAGGTCACCTTGAGCACCGATATAAGACATGGACTCTCTGACCCGAAAGCCTTTGCTATGGAGGCCGCAGAAACAACTTTGAATATATGGATATACCATGAAGGATATTGTACACACATCATCACGTACCACCGCCGTGTCACCATATATGTTAGGCGGTGTTGTATGTAGGCAGTAACATGCTGCAGAATATGATGGGACTATATAAATAATATGATGATGATGATGTTTATTGTTATGATCCTATATAAGTGCATGATAACTATCAGCTGTGATTACTGCCCTCTGCTGGTAGGACTGGGCTTTGCAGAACTCACAGCTGAGCACGTTGCTCCACCTCTGTGACAACACGGATCATGTTAGTTTTTCCTGTTGTTCTGATGTACTGGAAATGTTTCATTGCTAAATGGCGTTTTGGAGAATTGTGGCCCCTGCAGGGTTAATGGTTACGACACGGATGTCATTTCTCAGCATCGTTCATACATATGCATCAGGCCGAGCATGCAGAATGTACATGACGGTACATGAGATAATGAATAAGAATGTGATTTTATTTTCAGTATTGCTTGCAGGCTTATAGAAGGGGCATTATACTGTGGGGGGGGGGGGCACTAAGGGAGCATTATACTATGGGGGGCCACTAAGGGAGCATTATACTGTGGGGGGCCACTAATGGAGCATTATACTGTGGGGGCCACTAAGGGGCATTATACTGTGGGGGGCCACTAATGGAGCATTATACTGTGGGGGCCACTAATGGAGCATTATACTGTGGGGGCCACTAAGGGGCATTATACTGTGGGGGGCCACTAATGGAGCATTATACTGTGGGGGGCCACTAATGGAGCATTATACTGTGTGGGGGGGGCACTAAGGGAGCATTATACTATGGGGGGCCACTAAGGGAGCATTATACTGTGGGGGCCACTAATGGAGCATTATACTGTGGGGGGGGGGGGCACTAAGGGAGCATTATACTATGGGGGGCCACTAAGGGAGCATTATACTGTGGGGGCCACTAAGGGAGCATTATACTGTGGGGGGCCACTAATGGAGCATTATACTGTGGGGGCCACTAATGGAGCATTATACTGTGGGGGGCCACTAATGGAGCATTATACTGTGGGGGCCACTAAGGGGCATTATACTGTGGGGGGCCACTAATGGAGCATTATACTGTGGGGGCCACTAAGGGGCATTAGACTGTGGGGGGGCCACTAAGGGAGCATTATACTATGGGGGGCCACTAAGGGAGCATTATACTGTATGGGTGTCCCTGAAGAGTTTCGGTATCACTGATGTAGATATTGATGCATTTGGTGACTGGATCTACACCACATCTCCATGACAAGTGTCCCTGACAGGAATCAGAAGTGGATATGATATGATCAGCACTTTCAGTAGTGCAGAGCTGGGGCTAGCTAGGCCATAGGCTGCTTGTCTGCTTTATTTGACATAGAGCCTGGGACATGGTATGAATATAGCGGCACGTAGGCCTAAGAGCCTCGAGCACAATCGCATCTCAGCTGTCAGCCATGATAATAGCCCTATTGTCTTCTTGTGTTCACTGTCACCAGATTGTCACTGTCAGGATAGATTCTCCAGATGTACATCAGTCACATTCCCGTATCACCCACATCAGCCATAGATAGACAGATATGTATATAAGCTATAGTGCCAACGATAACACGCAGGTAATATCGGCATCAATGTCTGATCACTGGGGTATCGTCTACTAAGTCACCCCATCTCCTCACTGCCCAGAGGGGTCAAACATTGGCGCCATATCTGACCGATATATACTGAAATAATACCACACTGAGTAGGAGTTGTTGTCCTGTTGACGTTCTCTCAGTGTGATGTAATGGTGATCTATGGAGGTGATGACAATATTACAGCCAAAGGAGAAGGTTATTGGGGACACTGGACAAACTAGGTGGAGGCTCTAGGACCTTCTTGGCTTCTCTACCTGGATACAAGATGAGATACGGTTGGGTACAGGGGTATACAGGTTCTATAGGGTATCCTGCGGACATTAGCATTGGACACTAGCTGTGTCCGTTACATTTTGCATTGATTTAATGGGACATCGGGTGCGTTCTTTTACAGTCCGTGTCTGTCCTTAAGTGTCCGTTCACAAAGATGTCCGATTTTTCAAGCGGACAGAAAAAACCTACATGTAGGTTAATGAAGGAGTAATGAAGGAGCTCCCGGTGTCTGGATGGAGGACAAGGATTGTCAACAATCTCTCACTAAAAAGTACACTACCCAAAAGTGGCATCAGAGAGCCAGAGATATGTACATATCTGCCTGAGATATAACTACAGGATGAGTTTTGCAACAATCTGGTGCGGTATTTTTTTTTGTCAGTCAGTGTATATGTGTATCATGATATTCTCATCACCTCTGTGTCTTCTTATCTGGCAAAGGAACCTTTGACCCCTTCAGGCACCAGAACCAGGTACCGATCTGACCTCTGCAGCCCCTATAGCTGGACCCTTGTAGTAGTCGCAGGCGACAAGGCACCTCAGTCACTTCTAGAACCTGCCGCCTTGGTTTCGCAGCTCGCACCTCCCACATCCTTTCTCTCTGAGATAAATTGCAATGAATACAGAAGACACGTGTATTGTGTAGGGGAAAAAAAAAAGTCTAATAATCTTGGCACATGGTGTTTTCCAGCCTCCCTGTCTCATTGGTTGGACTCGCGAGGGCTCTCACATAAAAGTAGGAGTTGCAGCTGAGAAGGAGCAGGTTGTGAGCTGTGGGTGTGAGAACTAGTAGTGACTGAGGAGTCGAGGCGTGCACATCTTCTCTCCCAGCGCTGCGCAAAGTCCTGGAGATTTCTACAGCTGTGACTAAAACCTGATTCAGGCTCGGAGGTCTGGGGCACTCCATCATCTCTGCACAGATCTCCTCTACTGACCCAACCAAGCCATTTGGTGACTGCGAATCCACTCCAAGCAAGGATCACCATGTCTATCTCGGTGCAATCCAATGGCACAGTACGCTTGGTCTTCATGGGGGCTGCCGGCGTGGGCAAGACATCCTTGATCCAGCAGTTGTTATATGACCGATTTGAGCCTCGACACCGGTGCACGGTAGAAGAGGTATACTGCCTGGACCCGGAGCCAAATGCCCTCCGATTAAGTATTGAAATCGTGGACACCAGCGGCAGCTACTCCTTCCCAGCCATGCAGAAGCTACGTATCCAACAAGGTGATGCCTTTGCCTTAGTCTTCTCGCTGGCCGATCTAGAATCCTTCCAAGAAGTGGAGAGGCTGAGGGAAGAAATCCTCCAGATCAAAGGGGAGACAGACATACCCATCGTAGTCGTCGGAAACAAGACAGACTTGTTCCCCGGCGTGGAATCCTACGCTGGACAGCTCATGGCACTACAGGCTGCCGCTACTGCAGAACTAGAATGGGACAGTGGCTATGTAGAGACCTCAGCCAAGCTCAACCAAAAAGTTCAGGACGTTTTTGAGGAACTCTTGCGCAGGGTTAACCTGCCGTGTTTACTGAGCCCCGCGTTAGAGCGGCGCAGAGCCAGCGCACAAGCCGAACCCAGGAGGAGGCAGCCTCGCCGGAAGCAGCAGAACTGTATCTTGTCCTAGAGGAACGCCGACGCCTAGAACTGATGAAGATGGATATTTAAGAGTCGCTGGTCGCTCCTGAGCACATTTACGAGGAACATGGACCATGTTGTCTCTTCTGCATCATAGGTTGCCCACTTGTGGCCCTTTGGTGGTTGAGGGACCCAAATAACCAGTGTATTGTACCAACCAGAATGTATGTTGCTGGGACATGTGGTTCCACCTTGTATAGAAAGTCCCCGGTAGCTTTAGGTCTTGTGCACACTACCTGTTTGGGGCTAGTCTATTAGTAGTAGTGTTATTTTTGTTATTTCGACGATTGTTCTGATGTTTTGGGGGGTTTCTAAAATGATATTAGTAGGATTATTTTTGGCAATTTTTTTAAAAAAAATTTCTTGAAGTCGAGACCTTCATCATTTGGACCAGACCATTTCCAAAAAAAGTCATTAAAAAAGTTTAAATTTTTTTGAAAAACACCCAGAAATTGTAGTGTGCACATAGCCTATAGGTGCTGGGCGGAGACAGTGGAAGAGTCTATAGGCACTGGTTATTGAGGACTGTGTCTTAGGAAAGGTTTTATAGAACTGGATCAAACTTTGATACTGATTTTTTTGTAAAAAAAAAAAAAATGTCAAAAAATTTATGGTGTAGCTTATTAGTATAGATCCGTCATCGGGTCACCGGGACCCAATAGCAAAATCTGTCATGGGACCCTTGTGCTTATATTACTGGGCAAAGACCTTTTAGTCCCCAAGATGCCGCCACCGTGTCTGCACCCCTTATAGCATCGCCCCGAATGTCTTGCTTGTGCTTCGGCGACCCAAGGCGGCTTCTAAAAATCATTAGCGTACTCTAAGACGCTGAGTTATTACCGAACCTGTAGTGTAGAGTGAAAATATTTGCACAGCGCGGGCCGGGCCTGAGGCTTTTTATAGAGCCAGGACATAATGTAATGAGTCAAACACATTCCCTTATCGGGGCGGATTAAAGGCCGAGGGTGATTGTTGTTATTGTCTTTGGATCATGTGCGATGTAATATCTCTTCCCTTTACATCAGCCGTTGTATTAATGGACATTGCGGACTTTTACCTGTCGATCATGTGGTGCGGGGGAGGGGGGACATTTGCACTTTATTAATCAACTACCGATAGCAGCGAAAGCATCAAAGAATGTTCTAGAAAGACGATGACAAATCAATAAACTGTGAATACAACTGAAAATTGTCTGAGCGTATCCATTGTCTGGTGTTGTCATCCATTTTTAAATGTTTGTGAATGTAAAATTGAAAGAAATAGTAAAAACATGTAAAAATACAGATTTATCTCCTATCTATCTATCTATCTATCTATCTATCTATCTATCTCCTATCTATCTATCTATCTATCTATCTATCTATCTATCTCCTATCTATCTATCTATCTATCTATCTCCTATCTATCTATCTATCTATCTATCTATCTATCTATCTCCTATCTATCTATCTATCTATCTATCTCCTATCTATCTATCTATCTATCTATCTATCTATCTCCTATCTATCTATCTATCTATGTATCTATCTATCTATCTATCTCCTATCTATCTATCTCCTATCTATCTATCTATCTATGTATCTATCTATCTATCTATCTATCTATCTATCTATCTCCTATCTATCTATCTATCTATCTATCTATCTATCTATCTCCTATCTATCTATCTATCTATCTATCTATCTATCTATCTCCTATCTATCTATCTATCTATGTATCTATCTATCTATCTATCTATCTATCTCCTATCTATCTATCTATCTATCTATCTATCTCCTATCTATCTATCTATCTATCTATCTATCTATCTCCTATCTATCTATCTATCTATCTATCTATCTCCTATCTATCTATCTATCTATCTATCTATCTATCTATGTATCTATCTATCTATCTATCTATCTCCTATCTATCTATCTATCTATCTATCTATCTCCTATCTATCTATCTATCTATCTATCTATCTATCTATCTATGTATCTATCTATCTATCTATCTCCTATCTATCTATCTATCTATCTATCTATCTATCTCCTATCTATCTATCTATCTATCTATCTATCTATCTATCTATCTCCTATCTATCTATCTATCTATCTATCTATCTATCTATCTATCTCCTATCTATCTATCTATCTATCTATCTATCTATCTCCTATCTATCTATCTATCTATCTCCTATCTATCTATCTATCTATCTATCTATCTATCCTATCTATCTCCTATCTATCTATCTATCTATCTATCTATCTCCTATCTATCTATCTATCTATCTATCTCCTATCTATCTATCTATCTCCTATCTATCTATCTATCTATCTATCTATCTATCTATCTCCTATCTATCTATCTATCTATCTATCTCCTATCTATCTATCTATCTATCTATCTATCTACCTACCTATCATCTATCTATCTATCTATCTATCTCCTATCTATCTATCTATCTATCTATCTATCTCCTATCTATCTATCTATCTATCTATCTATCTATCTATCTATCTATCTACCTACCTATCATCTATCTATCTATCTATCTATCTATCATCTATCTATCTATCTATCTATCTATCTCCTATCTATCTATCTATCTATCTATCTATCTATCTCCTATCTATCTATCTATCTATCTATCTCCTATCTATCTATCTATCTATCTATCTATCTATCTACCTACCTATCATCTATCTATCTATCTATCTATCTCCTATCTATCTATCTATCTATCTATCTATCTATCTATCTATCTCCTATCTATCTATCTATCTATCTATCTATCTACCTACCTATCATCTATCTATCTATCTATCATCTATCTATCTATCTATCTATCTATCTCCTATCTATCTATCTATCTATCTATCTATCTCCTATCTATCTATCTATCTATCTATCTCCTATCTATCTATCTATCTATCTATGTATCTATCTATCTATCTCCTATCTATCTATCTATCTATCTATCTCCTATCTATCTATCTATCTATCTATCTATCTCCTATCTATCTATCTATCTATCTCCTATCTATCTATCTATCTATCTATCTATCTATCTATCTATCTCCTATCTATCTATCTATCTCCTATCTATCTATCTATCTATCTATCTATCTATCTATCTATCTATCTATCCTATCTATCTCCTATCTATCTATCTATCTATCTATCTATCTATCTATCTCCTATCTATCTATCTATCTATCTATCTATCTATCTATCTATCTATCTCCTATCTATCTATCTATCTCCTATCTATCTATCTATCTATCTATCTATCTATCTATCTATCTCCTATCTATCTATCTATCTATCTATCTATCTATCTACCTACCTATCATCTATCTATCTATCTATCTATCTATCTATCTATCTATCTATCTCCTATCTATCTATCTATCTATCTATCTATCTATCTATCTCCTATCTATCTATCTATCTATCTATCTATCTATCTATCTATCTACCTACCTATCATCTATCTATCTATCTATCTATCATCTATCTATCTATCTATCTATCTCCTATCTATCTATCTATCTATCTATCTATCTATCTATCTCCTATCTATCTATCTATCTATCTATCTCCTATCTATCTATCTATCTATCTATCTATCTATCTATCTATCTACCTACCTATCATCTATCTATCTATCTATCTATCTCCTATCTATCTATCTATCTATCTATCTATCTCCTATCTATCTATCTATCTATCTATCTATCTATCTATCTACCTACCTATCATCTATCTATCTATCTATCTATCTATCTATCATCTATCTATCTATCTATCTATCTATCTCCTATCTATCTATCTATCTATCTATCTATCTATCTATCTATCTCCTATCTATCTATCTATCTATCTCCTATCTATCTATCTATCTATCTATCTATCTATCTCCTATCTATCTATCTATCTATCTATCTATCTATCTCCTATCTATCTATCTATCTATCTATCTATCTATCTATCTACCTATCATCTATCTATCTATCTATCTATCTATCTATCTCCTATCTATCTATCTATCTATCTATCTATCTATCTATCTATCTCCTATCTATCTATCTCCTATCTATCTATCTATCTATCTATCTATCTATCTATCTATCTACCTACCTACCTATCATCTATCTATCTATCTCCTATCTATCTATCTATCTATCTATCTATCTATCTCCTATCTATCTATTTATCTATCTATCTCCTATCTATCTATCTATCTATCTATCTATCTATCTATCTATCTATCTCCTATCTATCTATCTATCTATCTATCTATCTATCTATCTATCTCCTATCTATCTATCTATCTATCTATCTATCTATCTCCTATCTATCTATCTATCTATCTATCTATCTATCTCCTATCTATCTATCTATCTATCTATCTATCTATCTATCTATCTACCTACCTACCTATCATCTATCTATCTATCTATCTCCTATCTATCTATCTATCTATCTATCTATCTATCTATCTCCTATCTATCTATTTATCTATCTATCTCCTATCTATCTATCTATCTATCTATCTATCTATCTATCTCCTATCTACTGTATCTATCTATCTATCTATCTATCTCCTATCTATCTATCTATCTATCTATCTATCTATCTATCTCCTATCTATCTATCTATCTATCTATCTCCTATCTATCTATCTATCTATCTATCTATCTATCTATCTATCTCCTATCTATCTCCTATCTATCTATCTATCTATCTCCTATCTATCTATCTATCTATCTATCTATCTATCTATCTATCTATCTATCTTTATTGATAGTAAGATCTCTGTTTGCTGTCAGGGAGTGATATACTTTCTTCCATCTTCATCCTCAGTATAAACCCTCTCTCCTGACCTAGTTCGGCCACATTCAGGGGTCCATGATGCGACCTATTTTATATAATTCGTATTATGGTTCTATTTCCGGTCCTAACTATGAGTTTAGGGGTTATAAATATTGATGACCTATTCCCCTCAAAGGTCATGTGATGTCACATTCCTTCCTTATGTGGCCTGTTTACAGCTCAGTCTCATTCAAATGAATTGGGCTGAGCTGCAATACCAAGTACAACCACAATACAATATACAGCGCTGTGCTTTGCACTCAGCAGGGATCAGCTACTTGGTGCAGTCTCTTCACATAGCTGATCAGTGGGGGTTCCAAGTATTGGATTCCCGTTGATCTGATATTGATTACCTAACCTATGGATTGGTCATGAATATAATACAACTCTGGAAGACCCCTTTAATCCCCCAGATCTACAGCCCGTTATATCCTTCTGATGCTGCTAGTACCGGACATTAGATCTGTGGGATTTGCAGCCAGAATATGGCTCGTATATACAGGATGTAATATGGTTGTCTGAACACGGCCTTACCTGTGCAGGGCTTGTCACAGGCTCTTTTGTAAAGAATTGTGCACCAGTGTGAACAGGGACGTATTCAGGATGAGGTTTTCTGCTTCTAGGTGTAAATAACTTGGTTTCCGTTCACTGACAGCAAGCAGAGATCAGAACCCCGCAGTCACCGGCTGATCATTTTCATGTCTCCAGGGCAGCTGCCTTGTCATTGTAGTTGCTCTTTTTGCTGTGGTTCATATCAGGGGTCTCAGGTAGTCACTCCCCTGCCCGCCTATTAAGTTTATACACCTTTGGATCTACCTGTGTCAGTCTTTACTGTAGTTCTGGCATTCTATTCCTGAACTAGGAAGCCCAAGGTAATCAATGGTAAGCAATACTGCATTCATTGCAGCAGTCCATGAAGCACAACCCTCTCCCCCACCACTAGGGTGACCTCTCCCCTCCCCCACCATTAAGGTGACCTCTACCTGATGACATTTTTGTTTTCCAGCGTCCTCTGTTATTTCTGCAGCCTGGCTATGGATGAACAGAGAACAATGGCCGGTTCAGTATGTACAAGATGTTGACTCTCAGTAACCTGCCTGTGTTTTCATCCAAGTTCCTGCTCTTGATCCGTCCACATACCTTAGGATGGGGCAAGTTATGTAAGTGGGACAAACCTGGCTAAAAAAACAAGTGATACCCCCGGGGCGACAGCGAGGTGGAGAGGAATATAGGACAAGGAAAGTTTTATGGCGCTCGTACACCTAAGGGCCTGTTCACATCACAGTCTGAAGACAAACAACAATGGATCCCAAGGCTCTCCATTGACTATATCTGGGTCATCAGGTGTCCATTGTTCTCTCCTGAGAAAATCAGGTAATAACCTGCTGCGGATGGAATCAGAATCTGACAGCTATTCCTCTTGATCCACCTTTGACATGCACACTCGGCTCGGCCAGGCATGCATGTGTTCTCTCAAGAGAAAATGGAAATATCCATAGTAGTACACTC
This sequence comes from Leptodactylus fuscus, assembly GCF_031893055.1. Classification (NCBI taxonomy): domain Eukaryota; kingdom Metazoa; phylum Chordata; class Amphibia; order Anura; family Leptodactylidae; genus Leptodactylus; species Leptodactylus fuscus. Next base: position 11,462,023 of record NC_134272.1, on the reverse strand, counting down.
CTGTGTCTGCGACATATCCCCTGGAGAACACCATGATGCAGAGGTGTCATGTGACTGGGGTACGGTATCCGCTGCGATTTCAATGCATTACCAATGGTCTATTAAAATAACATGCACCCTCGGCAGTCGAGGAAATAACTATGACCCTATCGTGATATTCTCATCATCGGTGGCTGTAGGCCCAGCGTCACGGTGTGCTCCCATGACATCACCACAATGGATCCTACGTCCTGGTGACAGTCATGGTTGTCAGGCGTGTTACCGGACATTATATAAGTGGATTAATCAGAGCCTTATGTTATCTTTGCCAAAGGCTTCACCTTAAATTAAGTGTAAATAGAGAACAATTTTATAGGGCCTTTAAACAATCAGATTGACACCAGCGATAACATTGTGCGTGGGCCGCCGTACACACTGACACTGACACACTTACAATAGGAGGACTATTACCAGCGGCCGAGTATTGTCTTATTAGTCACTTCCCGACCACAGTCACCGCTGGCAGAAAAGCCGAATCCTTAATAGCATTAGAGTCACCGTGAGCTCATGGGTATAGAATCACTGAGCAAACACCTTCACTAATGATCCCAAGCGCACCCAGCACCAAATATGGCCACAAAACAGCGATCACAGGTGTGAGAATAACAGAACACAGTCACATGGCACTGAGGTCTCCTTTTGTCCACTGTTTCGTCTCAGGCCGGGGCCCCACGGGACCTAAACGCCGCGATTTGCCCACAGCGGAGACACTGCGGGAAAAATCGCAGCGTTGTACAGTGCAGGCAAAGTGGATGAGGATTCATGCAAATCCCATCCCCACTTTGCGGAAAAGATCGCTGCGATTTGCAAAGCCGTTGCGGCTTTGCGAATCGCAGCATGTCAATTATATCTACAACTAGGGTATAGGTGTAGGAAATCTCTGTGAACTTTCTCTTAAAAGCGCTGCAGAAAGAACTGCAATGCGTTCACACCGCCGTTCTTTCTGCAGTGCTATAGCGCTGTGATTACGGCCCATGGGGCCTTAGCCTCAGGCAGCTTGGGTCCCTAAATCGTTCCGGATTGAACAAGATTGTATAGAACCATAAAAAAAAAATTACATTCACCTTCCGTGAGTTCTTTGTGCCTCCTCGCAGTGTCTCAGCCTCGTCGGTGACGTAATGTCCCCAGGGTCACCTGTGACGGGTCAGAAGAGACCCCAGTGTATAATAATTTACCACAAAGCATATCGAGATGGCCATTTTAGATCATCCCAGACGAGCCCCCAATTGTTTGGTTTAGCAACGTAACAGAAGTGGGCTGGGTTTACTCCCCAAGGACACACAAATTGGACCGCACCGAACTTGCTTCAAAAAAAATAAACTTGGTCGTCATTTGAAGCTTTAGGACCTCTCACTGACAGGCATGTGACTTGTAACATCCCAAAATTATATATAAGGCTGCATTCACACAGCAGAACCACAAAAGTACTTTTTTTCAGGTTCGAGTACACACCACACATCCCTCGTAGTTATGAGTCTATTGAGAGATGGCAAGTTCTATTTATTCTCAGACTGTTAATTAATACAATGACCCGTCAGGTCAATGAGCCCCAATGTGGAGATCCCGAGTAACACACGTGTGTGACATGACAAGCAGAGGTCTCAAGTCATGAGCAATTATTAATTAAAGGGGTGGTCCATTTTTGCAAACCCAGTTCCATGAACCCCATCGGGGAGTTCTGAGTCTATAGAGGGGAGTCCCTGTTGAGGGTCTTGTGGAGAAGAACTCTCCCTCTGGAGGACCTGCTTGTCCTACATTGCACAGACAACCTACTAATGTGAATGGACACGGTGTAATGCTTATTTTCCCCTGCAGAGGTGCTGTAGGGAAATTGAAGAGGAGAACCTCTTAACTTTATATTGATACCACCAGAATTGCTCCCAACTTTCAAAGGACAGAAAGTTTGACTCAGGGGGCGGACGACTCCTCCTGCACCATTATATGCAACTGAAGAGGATGCAGATGAGTTGATGCTGGTACATACCTCCCACCAATCGGGACACTGGGACAGGACCTGGAATCTGGGACTGTCCCGCTGTATCTAGGACGGTTTGAAGGTATGCCACCAGTACTCTATAAAATAATGTTTTTAACTTTGGGACAGGCCATAAATATCTGATTATTGGTTGCCAACAGCTGGGCCCCCGCGCAGAATAGCTGTACAGGGCTGCTTCCAGCACCCATACTATACACAATACACAGCTGAAAGCAGAGAAATCCAGTCCCTGTATAGTGGCCAGGCGCCGGTACTGCAACTCAGTTTCCATTGATGCCAATGGGAGCTTAGCTATCGTACTAATGCCCAGCGACTATATAGAGTCTGACCCTGTATTGCGTATAGTACGGGTGTTGGAAGCGGCCCTGTAAAACTGATCAGTTTGGGGGCCGGTTGACTTATCCTAAGGATAAATAAAATCTGAACACTCTCCTTATAGTTGGTATTAATAAGCCACCATCAACAAAGGCCGGTAAGACATCGACCCATCACATGCTAATGGTCCAGGAGACCCTGGAGGCAGTGGATGACCCCTGAGGAAGACCCCCAACATGGTGGATATGAGTAGTGGTGCGGGGAGAGGAGTCGGTCCAACCATACTCCCAGTATTTCTCGCCTACGCAGTCCTGTCCGAGCTTACGACTGACTCAGTTTACTACGGATCATGTTTTGGTGCGGTGGCTTTGGTTAAATTTAGCTTGGTTGACTTCTCGTAACCTCCTCGGCTTCCTATTTCTTCCTCTGTCCGCCCTGATCACCACTTAATCCTTCTGGGCAAAGTTCTCAGCATTGTTCAGAGCTCCATTCACTCCAGACAAGTACCCGCCGGAGCTGCTATCTGTGTGTGCTTTATAGGTGGATACTCCTTGGTTCAATATAGACTCAAAGCATCAGAATTACAAGGAATCCATGAAGTGACATGGCGGTACACATGCCCCTTCTGCAAACAGTGCGGTCGCTGTGAGGGTGCCATTGGGGGGGCTTGGAGGACTGAGGGATCTGTAGCATAAGCCTCATATCCCGCATTGATGTCACCGCCGGACTCTCGTCTTGTGTTCCCATGAGTATTGAATGAGTGACCTAAATGGCCTCCCACATTGTGTGTCATGTTACATGCCCAGTTCACAGGGAGGAACCATCTTTGAAAGTCTACCCCACAAGGAGGATAGTGTAACCAGGCGACGGGTACAAAATAATACCGTAAATTGGATGGTGCCCAGTGGCCAGAATTAGAGGTTGGCACTACATGGTACATAACAAGACGTGTACTGTAACCTTAAAGGACACCTATACCCTGGTCTTCTAGATCTTGTTGTCCTGCTTGGGTGACAACTAGAGACTTATGGCGAAGAATAATGGTGCCATAGAGTACCCATAAAGGATGCCATACAGTGCAACATATCCGTCGTACATAATACTGCCATATACTACCATACAGGGGATACATAACATGGAAGCTCAGAGCCTCAATGTACCACCTACCATATACTATATATAATACTGCCATATAGTGCCATACAGGGAATACATAACATAGAAGGTCAGAGCTCCAATGTACTACCTACCCTGTACCATATATAATACTGCCATATAGTGCCATACAGGGAATATATAACATAGAAGCTCAGAGCCTCAATGTACCACCTACCATATATAATACTGCCATATAGTGCCATATGTGGAATACATAACATAGAAGCTCAGAGCTCCAATGTACCACCTACCATATATAATACTGCCATATAGTGCCATACAGGGAATATATAACATAGAAGCTCAGAGCCTCAATGTACCACCTACCATATATAATACTGCCATATAGTGCCATACAGGGAATATATAACATAGAAGCTCAGAGCCTCAATGTACCACCTACCCTGTACCATATATAATACTGCCATATAGTGCCATACAGGGAATATATAACATAGAAGCTCAGAGCCTCAATGTACCACCTACCATATATAATACTGCCATATAGTGCCATATGTGGAATACATAACATAGAAGCTCAGAGCTCCAATGTACCACCTACCATATATAATACTGCCATATAGTGCCATACAGGGAATATATAACATAGAAGCTCAGAGCCTCAATGTACCACCTACCATATATAATACTGCCATATAGTGCCATACAGGGAATATATAACATAGAAGCTCAGAGCCTCAATGTACCACCTACCATATATAATACTGCCATATAGTGCCATATGTGGAATACATAACATAGAAGCTCAGAGCTCCAATGTACCACCTACCATATATAATACTGCCATATAGTGCCATACAGGGAATATATAACATAGAAGCTCAGAGCCTCAATGTACCACCTACCATATATAATACTGCCATATAGTGCCATATGTGGAATACATAACATAGAAGCTCAGAGCTCCAATGTACCACCTACCCTGTACCATATATAATACTGCCATATAGTGCCATACAGGGAATACATAACATAGAGGCTCAGATCTTTGGTCACGTGATGGGAGTCGCCGATAAAGTCGCCGTGTAGTCCTTAGCCTCGAAGGGAGATTCTAGTATGGCCTCACTTTATGATCTTTTGGATCCCCACCAATCCTGATATTGAAGCAGCCACGTTGTTGATCGGTGCTGTGGCCCCTTTATTCTCAGAATTGGTGGGGGGTCCGAATCTTCAGACCATCCCGGTCATGAAGTAATAGCGTATCCTAGTGCCCATCACCATCATTTTATAGGACAGGAATACTCAGGGCGTTGTTGTGGATTAGAAAACCTATCTTTGATATAGCGCCACATCTGGCCATGGGTTGTATCTAAGATGCATTAAAGTGAATGGGCTTGAGCTGCAATACCACACATAACCTGCAGACAGGTGTGGCACTGTTTTGACGCAGTAAATCCCCTTACAGTGCAGTAGGCCCCGGCGCAGTTACCGGTGTGTATATATACACAAGCCAGTACAATTCTGGACGCCATGTCCCATCCATATGGCACATAGCGCAGGAGCTGTGAGCACTTACCACCTTGTGACTACTGCACCGAGAAACCTGACAACCCGTGACCGAGCCTGCGAATTCTCGGCGCATCTGATTAATTTGCTTGTAATATCTGTGTTAGTTGCCATGGCAACATGGTCATTATCGCTGACGCCGGAGATGTAATAAAAACTCCGTGATAGAGACAGGCGGGATGGAAGTGTGTACAAATATTATCACAGCGTCTGCCGCACGCCTGCTGTCACGGTTTCTGGGTGATGTCACTAATATTTATATCTCACGGTATGGCCATGGCGATTTATAGACGAATCTCATTGGTCTATGCTGAGGAGGAATCATGGACGCCCGACTATAACCCTCAATAAGTAAGGAGCGCGCCCATCATCCATAGGGCAGGTCATATATACATGGCCGTCCAATTCTATGTATGAGCCAGAAGTGAGAGGATGCAACCTGTAAGTGAGCGCAGCTCTGGAGTATAATACAGGATAAGTAATGTAATGTATGTACACAGTGACTATACCAGCAGAATAGTGAGCGCAGCTCTGGAGTATAATACAGGATAAGTAATGTAATGTATGTACACAGTGACTGCACCAGCAGAATAGTGAGCGCAGCTCTGGAGTATAATACAGGATAAGTAATGTAATGTATGTACACAGTGACTGTACCAGCAGAATAGTGAGCGCAGCTCTGGAGTATAATACAGAATATAACTCAGGATCAGTACAGGATAAGTAATGTAATGTATGTACACAGTGACTGCACCAGCAGAATAGTGAGCGCAGCTCTGGAGTATAATACAGGATAAGTAATGTAATGTATGTACAGAGTGACTGTACCAGCAGAATAGTGAGCGCAGCTCTGGAGTATAATACAGGATAAGTAATGTAATGTATGTACACAGTGACTGCACCAGCAGAATAGTGAGCGCAGCTCTGGAGTATAATACAGGATAAGTAATGTAATGTATGTACACAGTGACTGTACCAGCAGAATAGTGAGCGCAGCTCTGGAGTATAATACAGGATAAGTAATGTAATGTATGTACACAGTGACTGTACCAGCAGAATAGTGAGCGCAGCTCTGGAGTATAATACAGGATAAGTAATGTAATGTATGTACACAGTGACTGCACCAGCAGAATAGTGAGCGCAGCTCTGGAGTATAATACAGGATAAGTAATGTAATGTATGTACACAGTGACTGTACCAGCAGAATAGTGAGCGCAGCTCTGGAGTATAATACAGGATAAGTAATGTAATGTATGTACACAGTGACTGTACCAGCAGAATAGTGAGCGCAGCTCTGGAGTATATACAGGATAAGTAATGTAATGTATGTACACAGTGACTGTACCAGCAGAATAGTGAGTGCAGCTCTGGAGTATAATACAGGATAAGTAATGTAATGTATGTACACAGTGACTGCACCAGCAGAATAGTGAGCACAGCTCTGGAGTATAATACAGGATAAGTAATGTAATGTATGTACACAGTGACTGTACCAGCAGAATAATGAGCGCAGCTCTGGAGTATAATACAGGATAAGTAATGTAATGTATGTACACAGTGACTGCACCAGCAGAATAGTGAGCACAGCTCTGGAGTATAATACAGGATAAGTAATGTAATGTATGTACACAGTGACTGCACCAGCAGAATAGTGAGTGCAGCTCTGGAGTATAATACAGGATAAGTAATGTAATGTATGTACACAGTGACTGCACCAGCAGAATAGTGAGTGCAGCTCTGGAGTATAATACAGGATAAGTAATGTAATGTATGTACACAGTGACTGCACCAGCAGAATAGTGAGTGCAGCTCTGGAGTATAATACAGGATAAGTAATGTAATGTATGTACACAGTGACTGTACCAGCAGAATAATGAGCGCAGCTCTGGAGTATAATACAGGATAAGTAATGTAATGTATCTACACAGTGACTGCACCAACAGAATAGTGAGCGCAGCTCTGGAGTATAATACAGGATAAGTAATGTAATGTATGTACAGAGTAACTGTACCAGCAGAATAGTGAGTGCAGCTCTGGAGTATAATACAGGATAAGTAATGTAATGTATGTACAGAGTAACTGTACCAGCAGAATAGTGAGTGCAGCTCTGGAGTATAATACAGGATAAGTAATGTAATGTATGTACAGAGTAACTGTACCAGCAGAATAGTGAGTGCAGCTCTGGAGTATAATACAGGATAAGTAATGTAATGTATGTACAGAGTGACTGTACCAGCAGAATAGTGAGTGCAGCTCTGGAGTATAATACAGGATAAGTAATGTAATGTATGTACACAGTGACTGTACCAGCAGAATAGTGAGCGCAGCTCTGGAGTATAATACAGGATAAGTAATGTAATGTATGTACAGAGTAACTGTACCAGCAGAATAGTGAGCGCAGCTCTGGAGTATAATACAGGATAAGTAATGTAATGTATGTACAGAGTAACTGTACCAGCAGAATAGTGAGTGCAGCTCTGGAGTATAATACAGGATAAGTAATGTAATGTATGTACAGAGTGACTGTACCAGCAGAATAGTGAGTGCAGCTCTGGAGTATAATACAGGATAAGTAATGTAATGTATGTACACAGTGACTGTACCAGCAGAATAGTGAGCGCAGCTCTGGAGTATAATACAGGATAAGTAATGTATGTATGTAGACTTTGACTGTACCAGCAGAATAGTGAGCGCAGCTCTGGAGTATAATACAGGATAAGTAATGTAATGTATGTAGACAGTGACTGTACCAGCAGAATAGTGAGCGCAGCTCTGGAGTATAATACAGGATAAGTAATGTAATGTATGTACACAGTGACTGTACCAGCAGAATAGTGAGCGCAGCTCTGGAGTATAATACAGGATAAGTAATGTAATGTATGTACACAGTGACTGTACCAGCAGAATAGTGAGCGCAGCTCTGGAGTATAATACAGGATAAGTAATGTAATGTATGTACACAGTGACTGTACCAGCAGAATAGTGAGCGCAGCTCTGGAGTATAATACAGGATAAGTAATGTAATGTATGTACACAGTGACTGCACCAGCAGAATAGTGAGCGTAGCTCTGGAGTATAATACAGGATAAGTAATGTAATGTATGTACACAGTGACTGTACCAGCAGAATAGTGAGCGCAGCTCTGGGGTATAATACAGGATAAGTAATGTAATGTATGTACAGAGTGACTGTACCAGCAGAATAGTGAGCGCAGCTCTGGAGTATAATACAGGATAAGTAATGTAATGTATGTACAGAGTGACTGTACCAGCAGAATAGTGAGCGCAGCTCTGGTGTATAATACAGGATAAGTAATGTAATGTATGTACACAGTGACTGTACCAGCAGAATAGTGAGCGCAGCTCTGGAGTATAATACAGGATAAGTAATGTAATGTATGTACACAGTGACTGCACCAGCAGAATAGTGAGCGTAGCTCTGGAGTATAATACAGGATAAGTAATGTAATGTATGTACAGAGTGACTGCACCAGCAGAATAGTGAGCGCAGCTCTGGAGTATAATACAGGATAAGTAATGTAATGTATGTACACAGTGACTGTACCAGCAGAATAGTGAGCGCAGCTCTGGGGTATAATACAGGATAAGTAATGTAATGTATGTACAGAGTGACTGTACCAGCAGAATAGTGAGCGCAGCTCTGGAGTATAATACAGGATAAGTAATGTAATGTATGTACACAGTGACTGTACCAGCAGAATAGTGAGCGCAGCTCTGGAGTATAATACAGGATAAGTAATGTAATGTATGTACACAGTGACTGTACCAGCAGAATAGTGAGCGCAGCTCTGGAGTATAATACAGGATAAGTAATGTAATGTATGTACACAGTGACTGCACCAGCAGAATAGTGAGCGTAGCTCTGGAGTATAATACAGGATAAGTAATGTAATGTATGTACAGAGTGACTGCACCAGCAGAATAGTGAGCGCAGCTCTGGAGTATAATACAGGATAAGTAATGTAATGTATGTACAGAGTGACTGCACCAGCAGAATAGTGAGCGCAGCTCTGGAGTATAATACAGGATAAGTAATGTAATGTATGTACACAGTGACTGTACCAGCAGAATAGTGAGCGCAGCTCTGGAGTATAATACAGGATAAGTAATGTAATGTATGTACACAGTGACTGTACCAGCAGAATAGTGAGCGCAGCTCTGGGGTATAATACAGGATAAGTAATGTAATGTATGTACAGAGTGACTGTACCAGCAGAATAGTGAGTGCAGCTCTGGAGTATAATACAGGATAACTAATGTAATGTATGTACACAGTGACTGTACCAGCAGAATAGTGAGCGCAGCTCTGGAGTATAATACAGGATAAGTAATGTAATGTATGTACACAGTGACTGTACCAGCAGAATAGTGAGCGCAGCTCTGGAGTATAATACAGGATAAGTAATGTAATGTATGTACACAGTGACTGCACCAGCAGAATAGTGAGCGTAGCTCTGGAGTATAATACAGGATAAGTAATGTAATGTATGTACAGAGTGACTGCACCAGCAGAATAGTGAGCGCAGCTCTGGAGTATAATACAGGATAAGTAATGTAATGTATGTGCACAGTGACTGCACCAGCAGAATAGTGAGCGCAGCTCTGGAGTATAATACAGGATAAGTAATGTAATGTATGTACACAGTGACTGAACCAGCAGAATAGTGAGCGCAGCTCTGGAGTATAATACAGGATAAGTAATGTAATGTATGTACAGAGTGACTGCACCAGCAGAATAGTGAGCGCAGCTCTGGAGTATAATACAGGATAAGTAATGTAATGTATGTACACAGGGACTGCACCAGCAGAATAGTGAGCGCAGCTCTGGAGTATAATACAGGATAAGTAATGTAATGTATGTACACAGTGACTGTACCAGCAGAATAGTGAGCGCAGCTCTGGAGTATAATACAGGATAAGTAATGTAATGTATGTACACAGTGACTGCACCAGCAGAATAGTGAGTGCAGCTCTGGAGTATAATACAGGATAAGTAATGTAATGTATGTACACAGTGACTGTACCAGCAGAATAGTGAGCGCAGCTCTGGAGTATAATACAGGATAAGTAATGTAATGTATGTACACAGGGACTGCACCAGCAGAATAGTGAGCGCAGCTCTGGAGTATAATACAGGATAAGTAATGTAATGTATGTATACAGTGACTGCACCAGCAGAATAGTGAGTGCAGCTCTGGAGTATAATACAGGATAAGTAATGTAATGTATGTACACAGTGACTGCACCAGCAGAATAGTGAGCGCAGCTCTGGAGTATAATACAGGATAAGTAATGTAATGTATGTACACAGGGACTGCACCAGCAGAATAGTGAGCGCAGCTCTGGAGTATAATACAGGATAAGTAATGTAATGTATGTACACAGTGACTGTACCAGCAGAATAGTGAGCGCAGCTCTGGAGTATAATACAGGATAAGTAATGTAATGTATGTACACAGTGACTGTACATGCAGAATAGTGAGCACAGCTCTGACGTATAATACAGGATAAGTAATGTAATGTATGTACACAATGACTGTACCAGCAGAATAGTGAGCGCAGCTCTGGAGTATAATACAGGATAAGTAATGTAATGTATGTACACAGTGACTGCACCAGCAGAATAGTGAGCGCAGCTCTGGGGTATAATACAGGATAAGTAATGTAATGTATGTACACAGTGACTGTACCAGCAGAATAGTGAGTGCAGCTCTGGAGTATAATACAGGATAAGTAATGTAATGTATGTACACAGTGACTGTACCAGCAGAATAGTGAGCGCAGCTCTGGAGTATAATACAGGTTAAGTAATGTAATGTATGTACAGAGTGACTGCACCAGCAGAATAGTGAGCGCAGCTCTGGAGTATAATACAGGGTAAGTAATGTAATGTATGTACAGAGTGACTGCACCAGCAGAATAGTGAGCGCAGCTCTGGAGTATAATACAGGATAAGTAATGTATGTACACAGTGACTGAACCAGCAGAATAGTGAGCGCAGCTCTGGAGTATAATACAGGATAAGTAATGTAATGTATGTACACAGTGACTGCACCAGCAGAATAGTGAGTGCAGCTCTGGAGTATAATACAGGATAAGTAATGTAATGTATGTACACAGGGTCTGCACCAGCAGAATAGTGAGCGCAGCTCTGGAGTATAATACAGGATAAGTAATGTAATGTATGTACACAGTGACTGTACCAGCAGAATAGTGAGCGCAGCTCTGGAGTATAATACAGAATAAGTAATGTAATGTATGTACACAGTGACTGCACCAGCAGAATAGTGAGTGCAGCTCTGGAGTATAATACAGGATAAGTAATGTAATGTATGTACACAGTGACTGTACCAGCAGAATAGTGTGCGCAGCTCTGGAGTATAATACAGGATAAGTAATGTAATGTATGTACACAGGGACTGCACCAGCAGAATAGTGAGCGCAGCTCTGGAGTATAATACAGGATAAGTAATGTAATGTATGTACACAGTGACTGTACCAGCAGAATAGTGAGCGCAGCTCTGACGTATAATACAGGATAAGTAATGTAATGTATGTACACAGTGACTGCACCAGCAGAATAGTGAGCGCAGCTCTGGAGTATAATACAGGATAAGTAATGTAATGTATGTACACAGTGACTGTACCAGCAGAATAGCGAGTGCAGCTCTGGAGTATAATACAGGATAAGTAATGTAATGTATGTACACAGTGACTGTACCAGCAGAATAGCGAGCGCAGCTCTGGAGTATAATACAGGATAAGTAATGTAATGTATGTACACAGTGACTGTACCAGCAGAATAGCGAGCGCAGCTCTGGAGTATAATACAGGATAAGTAATGTAATGTATGTACACAGTGACTGTACCAGCAGAATAGTGAGCGCAGCTCTGGAGTATAATACAGGATAAGTAATGTAATGTATATACATGGTGACTGCAGATTTTTTGTTCATTATCAGTAGACTCAAAACCAGCAGATACTGATGCCCTGATATTGTTACAATGGTAAGAGTATGTATTAGCGGTGTAATATGGCCACGTTCCAGCGGTATTACAATGACCCTATCACAGTTATCATCAGGCATTAATGAATAGAAGGAGTTTCGAGGAATGTGCTTATTGGCGGCTCCGGAACATTCTGTGATATTATTCACAGTCACAGTAAATATTACAAGACACAGTAAATGGACAGTGGGAAAATTGCTTTATCCACACTGTAACGCCATAAATTGGTCGCCTGCCATGTAATATAAGAAGTACTGTAAATATATGGCAAACTTAGATGACCCGGGTGCACCTGTGGCTCTACAAAACTACAACTCCCAGCATGCCCTGACAAATGCCTGCTCCACTATGCTTTACACTGCAGTTCTGCCTGTTCAGGTCGGCTCCTGTGTATCAGCACAAGCCCACCAGATGTCTCATATTGTAAACCTGTGCTGAGTCTCTTCCAGTAGGGACCTTTGTAGGGTGGCCATCACCTCGGTCATGGTCTACAACCAGGTTTTGTTTTGTTTTTTGGTTCAGAAGTTGACCAGATCTATTTTTGGACACGTTTAGTTCCTCCGCTGATGGACTTGAGGAATCACGTGAAGGAATGCGAAAAACCGCCGAGATCTGGTTGGGGGCTCCTGTGTGACCAGAGATTAAGTCATTGTTTGGAAGTCATCCAAGACGGTGAGACCTACAGAAGGTAAAGCAAAAAACATAAAAATTCACATCCGTTACCCTCCCCCAGCCCTGGATGATGACAGGTCCTCAATGCACAGCCGTGTTTACATAGCTAAACAAACCAGAGAAGAACATACCGTAATAAGGACTCCCTGTGATACATCCTGCAGGTAAATAGTCCTACCTGGGCTGGCGGGGTAATGGGGGGCGGTGGAGACCCCTGGACAGAAGTCTGTACTGTTCTGTCTCCGGCAGGTCCCATAGAGAATGAATATATTACACTGGAGGGAGAAGATTTATGATACACAGCCTGCCACTGTCAGAAAGGAGAAAATTAACCCTTTCACACCTGGACCCCGTGAGCTTTTAGTTACATCCCTGGTAAAGATATTTTCCCGTAGATTCCGCTATACTGTCTGTAACAATGCAAACAATTTGGCTTTTTATCGCACCTCAGTCCAGGCCTCGTTGCATTTGGCTTTTACCTCCTCTGTTTTCCGTTTTTTGCCCTTTGCCCTGCTGCGGCTACTCGTTCAGGCTCCAAATATATCAGTAACCTCCCAAAATGTCCTACCCTCTACTGCCAGAGGGTGAATTCACACTGAGTAAACGCTAGCTTATTCTGAACGTAAAACACGTTCAGAATAAGCGGCGTCTAAAGCAGCTCCATTAATTTCTATGGGAGCGGGGATACGAGCGCTCCCCATAGAAATGAATGGGCTGCTTCTTTCACTCCGTGCAGTCCCATTGAAGTGAATGGGGAGTGCCGGCGTATACGGCAAGCTCTGCTCATGCCGGAGCGTACACGCCGGCACTCCCCATTCACTTCAATGGGACTGCACGGAGCGAAAGAAGCAGCCCATTCATTTCTATGGGGAGCGCTCGTATCCCCGCTCCCATAGAAATGAATGGAGCTGCTTTAGACGCCGCTTATTCTGAACGTGTTTTACGTTCAGAATAAGCTAGCGTTTACTCAGTGTGAATGCACCCTTAGAGTATAATGGACTCCAATAAGCAGTGCCACCTGGTGGCCATACAGGGATATTACAGCTTCTAGATATTGTACTGTGGTGTCTTTCTATGCAGCAGAGGTGTTTTTGGCCCCTCTCAGGGTCCAGGGCCCAGGAGTAACTGCTACCCCTGCACCCCCTATACCTGAGGTTTTCAAGATTGCTATTTCCCAGCACAGCCCTATGACTTTGCACGTTTAGTTATTGCAATACGTGTCAGAAAGCGAAAAGGGATTGTTAAATTATTGCATATAGGAGGAGTTTCTTAATTCTGGGTCCACCCCTGTTTCTGAAGTGGATCGGCCCTAATTTCTAAAAATATTTTCATGTGGTCGGAGCATCTATTTATTCCCTGCACCGACATAAATGAAAACATAACTAGAGGAAGCTCAGGAAAGAAAATCCCTACATAATTGTCAGGTATCAGCCCAATATTAGGTTTAGTGGTCAGGGTGAAAATTGCAGGAATTAGTCAATTTTTGAAATATAGGTAGGAAATTATTTCAAATAATAAAGATTCTAAAAAAAAGTCTGTCTAACGTAAAAACTTGGATTGAAAAATAGGCCCGATTCTGCCGACACATGCCCAAACGACAATGACATCACTGGTCATCCTTAGGAAACCCGATCTCTGATTCTGGGCACCATCGGCCCACGGATATCTCCTCCCTTGCTGTCACCTGTTCACACCTCTGGTCTTACAATGTACAATAGATCTGATATTTTTTGCTGGTCATTTGCCTATTAGTGTTACTGAACTGAGAACATCGTTTTACTACAGTCCGTAAAGTGGTGTTATCTATACAGGTGTTATCTTCTATTGTAATCCTGTGTGTGATGTAAATGAGGTGCCTGCTGCAAATAAAACCCCTGCAGAATTGACAAATGTCAGTCTCTTATTAGGCTTAGTGGTCAGAGTGAAATTGTAGGATTTAATACTTTTTTTGTGTGTTTAACGTGAAAACTTGTTTCGCAGATGTATGTTATCTGGTGACGTCCCCTGTAGGCTTCTCTTGTCTTTGCTTCATGTTTACAGGGTTTCCCTTACACTGAATCTTCCTGTCTTAGACATGGCTGCAGGGCGATGCTACACTAGGCGTCCACACCGTATATCTCAGTCGTCTACACCATATAGCCTCTGTCCTTCCTGCCGGCAGTGGAGACCGGAGTGAACTGAGGGGGAATGGGGTGAGGTGAGTATAAGGGGGACATTATACGGTGAGGGGGCCATTATAGTATGGGGCATGATATTGTGGGGGCTACATTAAAGGGGCATTATACTATAGGAGCCTTATTACACTGTGGGTCCCATAATGAGGGGTCCGTTATAGTGTGGGGGCCACAGTGAGTGGGGGTAGTATACTGTGGGGACCATTATATTGTGGGGCCAACCATAAGGGGGGCGTTATACTGTTGGCCGATAATAAGGGGGTTATTATAGTGTGGGGTCCAAAACGAGTGGGGCATTATACTGTGGGCGGACACTAAAAGGGCCCTTGGGCCCTCCAGATAAAATGACTCGGGGGTCCACCCTCCAACAACCCCTTGGAAATAGATCATAGTACCCTTCCACTTTGATTGTCTTCTGCTGGACCATTACTGTGCTAGATCCTGGCCCGCTGTAGGATCCTCTGTTACTCTGCTGGGTCATTCCGATACTGACCGCACTTATTTGCCCCACAGCTCTAGCGCCCCCTGTACTGTTGCGGGTTGCAGTACCAGGATTAGTTTGTTCATCTCTGGAAGTCTGGACAGCAGATACATCTCAGGTGTGCAGAGAATACTATTGCTGTGTAAATATTTTTGTACGGCATTGTCTCCCCCGCCGATTTCATCATGCCTCCTCCTCAGCACAATAACAAGGTCTGTAGGGCAAGTTTCCACTTCACTTCTTAGAAGTTGCTGTTGTGCCTGGCAAGGATCCTTCTGTTATAGTCTGGAGTACAATAAATATCTGTCATTTGGAGGAACAGGGGAATAAATGTAGATTTCAAGTGAAGCAATAAGACATGCCCCGGGTCTTAAAGGTGCAGGCGCAACGTACTAACATCGCAACCCCATGTGCAGAATTAGGGGATATAGGTAGGGCTAGGGTGATCGATACGAGTACAGGGGAACCTGGCACCCATCAGAGGGCATGACCCTAATCTAAGGGTCTGTAATGGGGCAGGACACCTGCCCTCCATCATTGTGGCACAGATAGGCTCGTACATAGGGTCCGTTCTATATAACAGCTTACTCATGGACAGGGCACCCCGGGGGCTGCAGGGGGCTGTAATAGGGTCTTAGTGGTCACCTGGGGCTCGCCAACATGATTGCCCTTTAATGTAAGCGCCATGACTTCAGCACTGCCAGTGTGAATACTAAAGCCTGTGACTGGGCAGTGCCAGACCCCCCTGACCGCTTCCTTAATTTTTTTGGGAAACACTAATAGAGGACCCAAAGACCCCAATAATACAGAGGTCTATGTGGCCACGTACCATTCTCTATCCCTGCCCCGCACCGATTTTTCAGAAAGAGAAAGCTGCCCTCCCCATGGTGGAGCTGGTGGATGTTAGCGCCCCCTCACTATACAATGGCCCGTAGTACCCCTCCAATACAATGCCACTTTAGTGCCCCCCCACACAGTACAATGGCATGTTAGCGCCCCACAAAGTTTAATGCAGTCACCTCATTCACACACAGGATTACAATAGAAGATAACACCTGTATAGATAACACCACTGAGCCATCATTAAATCCACTACTGATAATAGTTGGTGCCACAGTTTAGTGACATTGACCACCAAGGAAGGTTACAATCATAGGAATATTTTTTCCTAATTTTCTTTCCTAAACCTGGGGTGCGTCTTATAGTCAGACATGTCTTATCCTACGAAAAAACGGTATTACATGTGCTGACACCTACTGGCCAAAGAAGCTACACTTGGATTGGTACGATCAAACAGTCTCACTTTACGGTCTGTGGTAAAACAATGTTCCCTGTCGTCCCTACCAGCGGCACAATGTGGGGTATTTCGTGCCCCTGTGTGCTGGTAGGACAGGCGGAATTTTAATTAGCCATGTATTAATTTCACATGGCTTGTTCCCTTTAAGAGGGCACAGATACCTCCCCCCTGTGCGTTTTTTTCTGTCCTGTGTAAAGGATCGGACAGGTGGGGAGGACTCTGTGTCCTCCTAAAGAGAAAGAGTAAGAAGAAGTTTCAGGTACTTACCTGCTCAGACCTGTTCAGGTGTCTTCAATGATGCACTCTGCCCCTTTGGACTTCTGTCGGTCCTGCAAAGAGAATAGGTAAGATTAAAGTTACCTATTTTGCCCACCTCCCTCACGCAATCCTACCTCCTGTTCCCCGGCATCCAGTCCTGCTGGGCTTCGGAGCCGCGCGCAGCCAGCCGGCGTGTTCGCGCGGCTCCATGAGGGGAACTTCCGGTTTTCGCGGAACCTTTCCTCTGTGTAGGAGGGTTCCGGCCGGTCGTTTAGAAGTGTAACACCGGCAACTTCCGGTTTTCGGCATTCGCCGCTCCGGGACCACGCGAACAGCAGCGTTGGACACTGGAGGTCCTCAGGAGATTAAGGTACGTGCCAATGTAGTTGGCTCAAAGGGGGAGCGTGACTTGAAGGGCTAGGAGTGTTATGAAGGGCAAAGGAACGGAGCTTTTGACTAAGGCCACGCCCCTTCCGGATATGGGGCTGTAAAAAAGGGGGCAGGTTGCATCCCTCATTGCCTGCTAGTCTAATCCCTAGCTGGTTTCTCCGCTGTGGCTTGTGGTTACCGCTTCAATCTGCATTTATTCTACTGCAAACTCTGCTGAAGGTTGGTAAGTGGCCTGCAGAAGCTGGGTGAGTCTCCTCATATGGTTCCTTGAATGTACTCCTCTGATGTTTCATATTCCATGCTTAGGTATCGCTGAAAGCTAGTTTCTATTTGTCATGTCTTCCTCTTCTACCCCTCCCGGGGATCAAGTAAGACGGAAGAAGTCTTCTAAAAGGAGACACCTGGCTTGCATTGAATGTGACGTTCCACTACCTGATGGTAGGTGCGGTTTTTTCGTCTGCTAATTCTCCCAATGGTGGGAGTATCCTGAATGTCATTGTTTTGCCTTTAGGCTATGACTGGTCACGCTGCCAGCAATGCAGGGGACCTCTGCGGGAGGAACCCGTTACCAGTGATATGGTAGCATGGGTCAAGGAGTACATGGTGAGTACGGTTGCCGCAAAGAGGGGAAGGGTCCCCTCCGGCTTCTAAGTATCCTTGTGTTTTTTGCAGGATGATTCTTTAAAGGATATCCGTACTTCACTGGCTCAGCTCACCAAGAAGCAGCGCGTGGAAAGGCGTTCTGCTTCACTGCCCTCCCTGGAGCGCCTCCAGGTGGAGGAGGTGTCCATATCATCGGACGATCAGTCCTCCTGTACCAGCAGACCAATTTTCCATCGGGAAAAGACTAATAAACTGCTGAAGGCCATCCGGTCGTGGGACCAGGTTGGCGAGGGGGAAGCCTCTGCGTCCACCTCTGGGAAGCGGAGGGTTTTCCAAGTGGACGCCTCCATGGCCAGCCTAATGGAACAAGAATGGAAGCAGCCGGAGAAGGCTTACGTCACCACCAGAGCTTTCAAAGCAGTGTATCCGATTGATCCCTCCCAGCTGGATCGCTGGGGTCCGCCACCCAAGGTGGATTTAGCCATCTCTAAGCTTTCCCGTCGCACTGTCGTGCCCATCGATGACGGGTCAAATCTTCAGGATTTGCTTGATAGAAGAGTGGATTCAACGCTCAAGAAGGCGTATTCATCTGCTTCAGCCCAGGTGACGGTGGGCATCGCCTCAACGGAAGTAGCTGATAAGCTTCAAGCCCGGCTGGACCGCCTGGAACGGGATATCGACTCCGGGGTTAACAGGGACGACATCCTGGCATCCATGGGGGAGATCCGTCTCGCTACGGATTTCCTGAGAGAATCGGCAAGACAGCAGGTGAAGCTGGCTTCCAAGGCCATGGCCCTCAATACCGCCGCCAGGAGGCCCTTGTGGCTCAAACCTTGGCGGGCTGATGTCGCCTCCAAGTTTTCTTTGTGTTCCCTCCCCTTTCAACCTGGGAAGGTTTTCGGCCAAGGGCTGGACGATCTGATGGAGGGATTGGCTGATGGTAGAGGGAGATCACTACCACAAGCAACCAGAGAAAGAAGGCCTCCCCCTTCTAGGGGTCGAGGCTCCACGTCTCAATACAGGCCTCAACAAGGAAGCCAGAGACGCCCCAGATACCGTCCGAAAGGGGCGGGTCGCGGGATCCCCAAGGAGGACCCTAAGAAGAAGGGGTTTTGAGGAGACGCCGCTCTCTGTGACCAGCTCTCCCGTAGGAGGGCGCCTTTCGAATTTCCTTGTGGCATGGCATCTTCACATTCTGGACCCATGGGTCTTTCAAGTTGTTCAGCGAGGATACGCAATAGAGTTCTCCCATCCTCCGGTGGATCGTTTCATCACTACGCGGGTCTTACCAGCCCTACAACAAGACTGCCTGGAGGCTTCCGTCGCAGAATATCTCTTAAAGGGGGCCCTGGAAAGGGTCCCTCCTCCCGAAGTGGGTCAAGGAGTTTATTCACCCGTGTTCTTGGTTCCAAAGTCCACAGGAGGGTGGCGGATGATTATAGATCTTCGGTTCCTCAACCTCTTCATAAAGAAAAAACCTTTCAGGATGGAGTCCATAGACTCAGTAACCAATTTCCTATTGCGCAACGAGGTCATGGTCACCCTGGACCTGAAGGATGCCTACTTACATATCCCCATCTTCCCGCCACACAGGAAATATCTACGTATAGCCGTTCTTATGGCTGGTCACAGAGAGCACCTACAGTTCACTGCTCTGCCATTCGGCATATCGTCAGCTCCGTATGTATTCACCAAGATGGTCGCACCAGTTGCCGCCGCTCTCAGACTTCAAGGCCTCTTCGTGGTTCCCTACCTCGACGACTGGCTTATAAAAGCTCAGTCTACTTCAATTCTCCATCACCACCTCCAGATAGCCATCGCCTTCCTCCAGGAGTTAGGTTGGCTGATCAATTGGGAGACGTCAGAAATAGTGCCATCCACCCGGAAGAAATTCCTAGGGTTTGTTCTGGATTCCCAGAGCATGCAGATTTTCCTATCTCGTCCAAGGCGAGCAAAAATAGAAGCTTCGGTTCGGGGCCTCCTCAGGTCCCGATGGATCACCATTCGCACCGCCATGCGGGTCCTAGGCCTGATGTCTTCTTCAGCCAAGGCGGTCCCTTGGGCTTTATGGCACTTGCGTCCCCTTCAGATGGAAGTGTTGAGAGCCTGGAACGGATCTCCACGGGGACTGCACAGGAAGATCTGCCTTTCTCCCGGTACCCGTCTTTCCCTCAGATGGTGGAGACACCTGAAAGACGGAAGGTCCTCGGTTCAACCTCGTTGGACCCTGTTGACAACAGATGCGTCCCATTCGGGATGGGGAGCCCACCTGGACGGCAGGACTGTCCAGGGTCTGTGGAGGAATCCAGAGGTAGGAACCTCCAACCTGAAGGAGCTAAAAGCAGTGTATCTGGCGCTGAAGTACTTCGCCCCCTTTCTCGAAGGGAAGGCAGTCAAGGTCCGGTCAGACAATATGACGACGGTAATATACTTGAGCAAACAGGGCGGCACCAGGGTTCCAGCCCTACTGAGAGAGGCGAACTTGATCTTCACGTGGGCAGAGAAGAATCTGACCCACCTATCCGCTGTTCACATCAAGGGCTCCCTGAACATAGTAGCGGATCAGTTGAGTCGGGGTATCCCTGTATCAGGAGAATGGTCTCTCAATCAAGACATATTCCATCAGATTGTCCAAACATGGGGCCTTCCGGATGTCGACCTCATGGCAACCCGACTCAACGCCAAGGTGGAAACCTTCTGCTCTCTGTACCAGGAGGACAATGCCTTGGCAGTGGATGCCCTGTCCATCCCATGGAGGTTCAGGCTGATATACATTTTCCCTCCAGTTTCCATCATACCCAAGGTATTGATGAAAATCAGACAGGACCAAGTCTCGGGAATTGCCATAATCCCGTTCTGGCCGAAAAGGACTTGGTTTGCCCAGCTCATGTGGATGAGTCAAGGCAGGTATTGGAGGCTTCCCCCCCTCCCAGATCTGGTGACACAAGGAGAGCTGAGACACCACGATCTGAGGAGATTCAATCTGACAGCCTGGAGGTTGACCAGTCCCTATTAAGGAATAGAGGACTGTCTCAAGGCGTCCTAAGGACTTTAGCCAGCGCCAGAGCCACCTCGACCAATAAGAATTACCGTAGGATCGGTAATATTTTCCAGGCCTGGTGCACGGAACACGAAGTGGACTCCTCCGATCCCCCTGTGAGGGCGATCCTGGATTTCCTGCAGGACGGCCTAGACAGAGGGCTTGCAGCTTCTACCCTGAAGGTACATGTAGCCGCTTTGTCCGCCTATCTGGGGAGGCGGTTGTCTCAGGATCCTTTAGTGAGCACCTTTATCAAAGGGGCAACTAGGCTGAGACCAGCAGTTTCTGCTCCTGTCCACCAATGGGACCTCAGCAAGGTCCTAACGGCACTTTGTGTTGCTCCATTCGAACCTCTGGAGGAGGTGGATCTAAAGTGGCTGACCTATAAGGTATCTTTTCTCCTCGCTATCACCTCGGCAAAAAGAGTAGGGGAGCTTCAAGCACTCTCATCGGAAGCTCCTTACATTGCCTTCTTTGAAGACCGTGTTCAGTTGAGATTTCTGCCAGGATTCAGGCCGAAAGTTTCTTCTAGGGCGAATGTGAGTCAGCTCATTTGCTTGCCAACCTTTTTTCCCGTGCCCACTTCCCCTGAGGAGGAGAAGTGGCATACCCTAGATTTAGTCCGGAACCTGCAGATTTACCTTCAGCGCACACGCGCTTTCAGGAGATCTGAGAACTTGTTAATAAATTATGTAGGGGGCCATAAAGGCCGCAAGGCTTCTAAGGTCACCATCTCTCGCTGGGTGAAGGAAGCAATCAAGTTGGCGTTTGTGAGTCAGAACTTACCTCCGCCGACCGTCCTAAGGGCCCATTCGACGCGGGCAGTATCGACCTCTTGGGCAGAGGTCAAGGCTCTCACCTTGGACCAGATTTGTGCAGCAGCATCCTGGTCTTCAGAATTGACCTTTGTGAAGCACTACCGACTTGATCGGTATGGCTCAGAAGCTACTGCCTTCGGGCGTACTGTATTACATTCTGCTTGTGTTTAATCTCCCACCCTTATGGGGATTACTTGCTATTTCCCCACATTGTGCCGCTGGTAGGGACGACAGGGAACAAAGGATTATGTAGATAATCTTGTTTCCCTTAGTCCTAACAGCGGCACAAGGATTCCCCCCCTATTGTTGTTTATTTTGGAATGTATGTATTATTACTTGTTATTTACGCACAGGGGGGAGGTATCTGTGCCCTCTTAAAGGGAACAAGCCATGTGAAATTAATACATGGCTAATTAAAATTCCGCCTGTCCTACCAGCACACAGGGGCACGAAATACCCCACATTGTGCCGCTGTTAGGACTAAGGGAAACAAGATTATCTACATAATCCTTTGTTTTCAGTTCGTTAGCACTAATAGGCAAATGAGCAGCAACAAAAACTAAATCCTACAATATTCATTCTGACCACTAAGCCTAATAATAGACAGCTACCTGACAATTCTGTAGGGATTTTCTTTGCAGCAGTCACCTCCTTTACCTCACATATAAGGTTACAATAGAAGGTAACGCCTCTATAGATAACACCACTGATCCATCATTACATCACTACTGGCAATGGACGATGTCATGGCTTATTTCCTCCGTCTCCCTGCATCGAGCAGATCTAGAAACTTTCCCATAGACCTCAGTGAGTTGGCCTCAGTCTATTGCTGCCTATGGCCATGACTGTGCTAGGCTGTAAAGCAGAGAAGAAGCTCAGACAAGATGGCCGTCCTCATAATCCTGGACAGAAAACAGAATAAAAAATAAGAAAATAAAAACTGATTAGAAAAAAATTGACGACACTTTCCCTTTTTATGCCATAAAGCATCCACCTCCTGCTGCAAAGAGAGGTTGAAGGCGGTTCTATGGCACAGTGACACCTCCATACGTGTGGCTGTCCCCGGTACTGCAGCTCAGCCTCATCCACTTCACTCTGCTGAGGCTAGGCCTACAATATTTTATTCCTGGAAATCCTTGAAGTGCCGTTACAATACTCCAGACATCGGTAAACACTTCATTCTCGTAATGGTCTGAGGTCACTTTGCGGCACAGCCCTGTTTCTATGCGATAGGATTATACAGACACAAATGTACCGGAGATAATGGCGTACAGTATACACAGCTGCGGGGACATCAGATTACCCTATCATGTGGGGTCAGATAAGGCCCAGGACCGGCTTCACCTTGTGTTCTGCCACCTTCAGCCGCCATGGGAAAGTTTATTAAAGGAGGCAAATAATATTGTATGATCTGGCTGGGCGTGCCGTAACGCCGTGTTCCCCGCGCTGCAGAGGCTACTTCCGCATGGGCGCAAGTGACCCGAATACGATGGCTACAAGGGGTTTCCTACCAGAGGGGAGACATCGGAAAACACACAATGACAAACGTCAAACTTCTAGAACTTCAGCAGCAAAGCAAATATTTCTGACAGCGAAAATACGCAAATGTCCGCCACGCGACCGACTATGTTGGATTTTCCGATCCACCCCTTTAAGATGCAATGTCACGGATTTGTCGACTGTTGAGTACCTTGAAAGGCGAAATTCAGTCCAAGTGATATCATAGAAATGTATGAGAAGGACATAATGGAGGAGGATGTGACCGTCAGGGCGCAGAGATGGCTACTGTGGCAAATCCATTAAAGGGGTGGTGGGACAAATAACACATATCCCCAATCCAAAGTTTATGAGATAGGTTTCAGAATTTTGAGGATCTGGCCATTGGGAACCCTAGTGCCAGAGGAATGGGGGCCCAAGATGTCCCCTTGATGCTCCTTTGCACATGCATGCATGGTTCGCCATCCTGATATCCAGCCCAACTCCCAAAGATCCATATAGATCAATGTTGTCTTAGGCGTGCAGTAACAGAAATCTCTAGGCAGTGCCCAAGGGCAAAAAGTGTAACTTAAGGGGGTTATGGTTTCCCAATATGAGGAGACCAGTACTGTTATAAGATGGTGTGGGCGCACACCTTGAACACTTGACTGTTCCCGTGTCTAGTTTGCAGGGTCAAGAAGTGTTAAAGGGGTTTTCTGGCCCCCAAATCGATTTTTTCATCAGTATGTGATCTGTTGGGGTCCAGGCACCGCCACACCTATGGAGGAGGTCTTCACTCCCATGTCCCAAAAATCACCAGTCTGGATCTTCTGACAACAACCTCCTGGCGCCATCCAGCTATTAGATGGGGTGTAAGTATAGGGGTGCAGGGGTAACAATGGCCCTGGCCTCAGAGGCCTCTCTACAGCATAAGGTGACACCAGTATGGGGCACGTGATAGTTAAGGCCCCCATTACAAATTTTGTGTTATGCCTCTGCTCCAAAGCTGTTGGCACCATTGGCCCTGCCGATCCAGGAGCGCGGTCTCTGTGCTGCCCACAATGGAAAATAACAAATCTGGACCCGTCTTAGCCCTATAAATGACGAATGGTTCTTGGCTGAGCGCAGCAGATAGCACAAGGATATGGAGCCAGGCGCAGTCAATGCTGGGAAGCAAATGTCTTTGGACACGGTACACTCCGATTTTTAATTAAACCTGTTTACACAGCTCGCCCCTGCCAAGTTTTAATAGACACAGGTGCATCGGCTAAAACAATGCACCAGATGACATCACCCGCACCAAGATGGCTGTTTGCTTTCCTAACTTTGCACGTGAAATACGAAAATCACCTTATTAACATAGACATCACCATACACGGGCTGTGCTCACCGCGCACGTGAGCCATCACTCTCCAGATCAGTCCCGGTAATACCGAGGGATAAGATCACATTGCTCCAGATCTGAGGACATTACCTGGAAAGTTCTGGTACATATCTGTAATGGGTGCACAAGGAGCCAGGCGTGCACCATACTGACCAGCGGTAGAGAAGTGACATCATGGAGCTATACATATATGTATATAGGCCCGCCCCATATAGGGAATACCTCCAAACCAGACCCCCTATACAAAACAGATATTAGACAAGACCCTCTAAATACAGACTCCAGACAAGACCTTTTAACTAATAGAGACCCCAGACCAGAGCCTCTAAACAAATACAGACCCCAGACCAGATCTTCTAATTAAATACAGACCCCAGACCAGATCTTCTAATTAAATACAGACCCCAGACCGGACCTTGTAAATAAATACAGACCCCAGACTGGACCTTGTAAATAAATACAGACCCCAGACCGGACCTTGTAAATAAATACAGACCCCAGACCAGACACTCTAAATAAATACAGACCCCAGACCAGACCCTCTAAACAAATACAGACCCCAGACCAGATCTTCTAATTAAATACAGACTACAGACCCGACCCTTTAATAAATACAGACCCCAGACCGGACCCTCCAAAGAAATACAGACCCCAGACCGGACCCGCTAAATAAATACAGACCCCAGACCGGACCTTGTAAATAAAAACAGACCCTGAATAAAACCAGGTCATGGCCTCCTCTCTCCATGGGCCCGACAGCCCACGGGTCCCAGGTATGACAGGTAGCGTCTATGGCACTAGAATGAGCGGTCCAAGTCTGGGGTCTGTTTCCAACCCTTTAAATATATAATTTTGGATCAGTGGGAAAAATAATGAGAAAATAGATGGACTGTTCCTTTAAGACAAAATTCTACACGTGAAGGATATCATTATATGACATGAAGAACTGTATGGTGACCAGAATAAATAGTCCCTACACCACGCTCAGAAATCATTAATCCTTCCCGCACGTGCAAGGATGAGACCCAGCCCAAGAAACATGAAATATAAGATGTAAGATGTCTAAACAAATAGACAGTCCAACACCGAGAAGGAAGCCGGAGCCAGGACACGAGATCCTGACATATTTACATATAATATGAATTACTGGCAAACTCAGACCCTGCGGGAAGAGACAAGAGGTGACTGTAATGGGGTGATCTCTATCCCGGGCACTGGCCAAGCTTCTGTGGCCCTGTTCATTGGGGCCAGCGACCTGTCCTGAGTTTTGCAGCCCGGACTGTCAGTCCGCACACGGAACCGTATAAATCATTGTTGTGTGAATGGGCCCATACAGATGAATGGGTCCGAGCGCTATCCGGGAAATACCAATAGCATACTGAGCTAGAATATGGTCGTGATCATGGGCTCTGAAAATTCTATTTGGGAGAAGGGGGGTGATCCCTGGAGGATTTTTGCAGGTCACGTTCAGTAGAATTCTGCAGAGTACTTGCGGCACGTCTCATAAGACATTACCCCGGCTCGTGCATTGTTTGCTAGAAGTGCTCGTAAGGATGAGCCCTAAGTTAAACAATAAGATGTAGAAGATCTGAGCAAACAAGGTGGGAAAGTCAAGACGAGCGAGAAGAAGGAAGCTGGATCGCGAAAACAGCAAATATTCACTGACTTCATGTTTACTCTTAATATCCAGCGTCACTTACTGGCAAAACCTACAGCGCCAGCCAAGACCTTGACTACGGGAAACCGAGCTATAGATACTTGTGACAGCGCTAACATGGGGGGTAAGCTCACCCCATAAGAGCCCATCATGCCCATCAATGCTAGCACAGAGGAGGACGCTGCCCGCCTTCTATCCCAAACACTACAGATCCATCTTAATTTCTGCTATGGCACAGTAACCCTCTAGGGTCGTGATGGCGAACCTATGGCACGGGTGCAAGAGGTTGCATTCACAGCCCTCTCTTTGGTCACCCATCTGTGGAGCAGATTATACTGTGTGGGGGCCACTGTGGAGCTGATTGTACTGTGTGGGGGCCACTGTGGAGCTGATTATACTGTGTGGGGGCCACTGTGGAGCTGATTGTACTGTGTGGGGCCACTGTGCAGCAGATTGTACTGTATGGGGGCCACTGTGGAGCAGATTGTACTGTGTGGGGGCCACTGTGGAGCTGATTGTACTGTGTGGGGCCACTGTGGAGCTGATTGTACTGTGTGGGGGCCACTGTGGAGCAGATTGTACTGTGTGGGGGCCACTGTGGAGCAGATTGTACTGTATGGGGTCCACTGTGGAGCAGATTGTACTGTGTGGGGGCCACTGTGGAGCAGATTGTACTGTGTGGGGGTGTGTGTGTAATGGAGACATTTACTTTATGGGGGCCTGTAACGGGGAATTTACTTATGGGGGCCTGTAATGGGGACGCTTAGTGTATGGGAGTCTGCAATGGGGGTCCTTACTGTATGAAGGCCTGTAACAGGGACAATAACAGGCCCCCATAAAGTAAAGACAATAACAGTGGCCTTTAATGTACTGGGGCCTGTAACGGGGGCCCTTATTTTATGGGGGGGCCTGTAACAGGAGTCATTAGTATATGAGATATTCATCCAAAATTGAAAAATCCAGACTATGAGGAAGGGGCAACTATAACGCCCCGAAATGCGTCAGTCAGACGTTTTTTGTTCAACTCTGCCATCATGAACATTGGTTAACATTTTATCGGGCATATCATGTCCAAAGAAATTTTTCACAATAAAAGCTAAGTTTTATCTTAAGGAATTTGATGCTGGATTTTTCAATTTTGGATGAATTAGTATATGAGAGCCTTTAATGGGGGCCTTTACCGTATGGGGGGGGGGGCTGTAAAAGAAACCCTTACTGTATGGGGGCCTGTATAGGGATCCTCTGGAGGGCCCCAGCTCTAATAGCAGAAGACACCCACATAGGAAGGGCACCAGGGTCTATCTCCTAGGGGTTGTTGTGCGATGTTGCTGTAAAGGTAACTTCTAGTTGTGATAGAAGGGATCAGTTCACGCAGAGCATCGCGGCTCGCTGTGTATGGGGTTGTACAGCTGCAGACCGTCCATGCTGACCCTTGTCCGCCACACAAATGTCTGCAATGTAAATGTTGATGTGTGAATAGGGATCTAATAGAGAATCGTGAACTCTAAGACGAGGATAAAAGTAAAGTTTGTATTGGGGTTTAATAAAGACAAACAAAAACATCACATATATAAGGATCAGATGACGTAAATCGGTAAAATACACTGAAGGTTTCCTGCGAGAAGGCGTAATCCTCAACTAATGCAGAATAAATGTCCGGATTCCACAGGGCTTACCTGCTGTGACACCGGACAAGCACGGGCACCTAGTGCCAAATGGGTGTCTTCGGTATGTAGGACCCAGATTATCAGATGTCATACAAGTCAATGGGGCTGATCTTGCAGTACCTTCCTCAACCACTACAGAGTGTATAGCGCTGTATGCTTCTAGCTCCAGCAAAACAGCTGATCGGCGGGGGTGCAGGCAGGTCGCAATACTAAAGTCGTAGACAAGCACCCCTTTAAGTAAAGACTTAGCAGATGGTAACACCATATCTACCATCTCTATGTTCTTCATTGTGTTTGTGGTTCCAAGTATAATGATATATGAGATGGTGACGCTGCGCCGCGCCGCGCCAGACTGAATCTAGGTCACTTGGAAAGAGATCTGAGGAGAAATTTGCCTCCCTGGCTGGAGTACCAGTTTTTCTTTTGCTATAGGAGGCCGAGTGTTCATGTACACAACTGGCAAGGGCAAGGAGTCTTACTGCAGACTGTTATTATAGTGTGAATGGAGGCAGCGGCGGCGGTCCTAACACTTAAAGGGAGTGTGTGACATCATGTCTGCATTATACATATGTGTGATGTCATTATATGCCAACAAATTATTACATTTATACTTGAGATTTGCATCAATTATGACACAAATGTGACTGTCAAAAATTTCACTCCAGATGAATTTACATAAGATTGTCACACGTAACACCAGACCGTATACAATCATCTCTGTATACAGTAATATCATTTCCCATAAACTCTGACATCACTGTGTGTATTATCTCTGTACTGTGACATCACTGTGTGTATTATATCTGTACTGTGACATCACTGTGTGTATTATCCTGTACTGTGACATCACTGTGTGTATTATCCTGTACTGTGACATCACTGTGTGTATTATCCTGTACTGTGACATCACTGTGTGTATTATCCCTGTACTGTGACATCACTGTGTGTATTATCCTGTACTGTGACATCACTGTGTGTATTATCCCTGTACTGTGACATCACTGTGTGTATTATCCCTGTACTGTGACATCACTGTGTGTATTATCTCTGTACTGTGACATCACTGTGTGTATTATCCCTGTACTGTGACATCACTGTGTGTATTATCTCTGTACTGTGACATCACTGTGTGTATTATCCCTGTACTGTGACATCACTGTGTGTATTATCCCTGTACTGTGACATCACTGTGTGTATTATCCCTGTACTGTGACATCACTGTGTGTATTATCCCTGTACTGTGACATCACTGTGTGTATTATCTCTGTACTGTGACATCACTGTGTGTATTATCCCTGTACTGTGACATCACTGTGTGTATTATCTCTGTACTGTGACATCACTGTGTGTATTATCTCTGTACTGTGACATCACTGTGTGTATTATCTCTGTACTGTGACATCACTGTGTGTATTATCTCTGTACTGTGACATCACTGTGTGTATTATCCTGTACTGTGACATCACTGTGTGTATTATCCTGTACTGTGACATCACTGTGTGTATTATCTCTGTACTGTGACATCACTGTGTGTATTATCTCTGTACTGTGACATCACTGTGTGTATTATCCTGTACTGTGACATCACTGTGTGTATTATCTCTGTACTGTGACATCACTGTGTGTATTATCTCTGTACTGTGACATCACTGTGTGTATTATCCTGTACTGTGACATCACTGTGTGTATTATCTCTGTACTGTGACATCACTGTGTGTATTATCTCTGTACTGTGACATCACTGTGTGTATTATCTCTGTACTGTGACATCACTGTGTGTATTATCTCTGTACTGTGACATCACTGTGTGTATTATCTCTGTATTGTGACATCACTGTGTGTATTATCTCTGTACTGTGACATCACTGTGTGTATTATCTCTGTATTGTGACATCACTGTGTGTATTATCCTGTACTGTGACATCACTGTGTGTATTATCCTGTACTGTGACATCACTGTGTGTATTATCCTGTACTGTGACATCACTGTGTGTATTATCCTGTACTGTGACATCACTGTGTGTATTATCCTGTACTGTGACATCACTGTGTGTATTATCCTGTACTGTGACATCACTGTGTGTATTATCCTGTACTGTGACATCACTGTGTGTATTATCCCTGTACTGTGACATCACTGTGTGTATTATCCTGTACTGTGACATCACTGTGTGTATTATCCCTGTACTGTGACATCACTGTGTGTATTATCCCTGTACTGTGACATCACTGTGTGTATTATCTCTGTACTGTGACATCACTGTGTGTATTATCCCTGTACTGTGACATCACTGTGTGTATTATCTCTGTACTGTGACATCACTGTGTGTATTATCCCTGTACTGTGACATCACTGTGTGTATTATCCCTGTACTGTGACATCACTGTGTGTATTATCCTGTACTGTGACATCACTGTGTGTATTATCCCTGTACTGTGACATCACTGTGTGTATTATCTCTGTACTGTGACATCACTGTGTGTATTATCCCTGTACTGTGACATCACTGTGTGTATTATCCTGTACTGTGACATCACTGTGTGTATTATCCTGTACTGTGACATCACTGTGTGTATTATCCCTGTACTGTGACATCACTGTGTGTATTATCCTGTACTGTGACATCACTGTGTGTATTATCCCTGTACTGTGACATCACTGTGTGCATTATCTCTGTACTGTGACATCACTGTGTGTATTATCCCTGTACTGTGACATCACTGTGTGTATTATCCTGTACTGTGACATCACTGTGTGTATTATCCCTGTACTGTGACATCACTGTGTGTATTATCTCTGTACTGTGACATCACTGTGTGTATTATCCCTGTACTGTGACATCACTGTGTGTATTATCCCTGTACTGTGACATCACTGTGTGTATTATCCCTGTACTGTGACATCACTGTGTGTATTATCCCTGTACTGTGACATCACTGTGTGTATTATCCCTGTACTGTGACATCACTGTGTGTATTATCCCTGTACTGTGACATCACTGTGTGTATTATCCCTGTACTGTGACATCACTGTGTGTATTATCCTGTACTGTGACATCACTGTGTGTATTATCCCTGTACTGTGACATCACTGTGTGTATTATCTCTGTACTGTGACATCACTGTGTGTATTATCCTGTACTGTGACATCACTGTGTGTATTATCCTGTACTGTGACATCACTGTGTGTATTATCTCTGTACTGTGACATCACTGTGTGTATTATCCTGTACTGTGACATCACTGTGTGTATTATCCCTGTACTGTGACATCACTGTGTGTATTATCTCTGTACTGTGACATCACTGTGTGTATTATCCCTGTACTGTGACATCACTGTGTGTATTATCTCTGTACTGTGACATCACTGTGTGTATTATCTCTGTACTGTGACATCACTGTGTGTATTATCCTGTACTGTGACATCACTGTGTGTATTATCCTGTACTATGACATCACTGGGGCTCTGTGATAAGTCTTGCTATAGTCTTCGGTTACTTATTATGTAGCTGACATAACTAGCTGGAGTTCCCCTTTAATGTCACACAGTATATATATATATATAACGCTGTCAGACAATCTTACTGTTGGATTGTTATTCACACTATTATTTCTAGCTGTTTGGTATATAAATAGAACACATTTCTAGTACGTGTAGATGTTACGTGTATTGCGCTTCTCCCCGCGGTACGATCGGTCTCTCTTATTCTTCTGTGACTTCCAGGAATATCACTGGAACAATATTAATGCTTTGATGAAGATCCAGCACTGTCTTCTCCATCACCTATTATACGCCTGTTCACACAACATCTATAACACTGATTGTCAGCAGGGTTGTCAGTCTGGTTCGGGGTTTCATTTGTTCCAACCAACTTCTCTGTGTCTAGATAAACCGCCATACTGTGGTCAAATATCAGCAGTATTATGGCCATACAATACCACCATTATAGGTGCATATAAGTCTATTGGCATTGCTGTGTTTCTGCCTTTCTTTGTGAATGTAACAGCGCCATCCTTCTTCATTGGCTGTTTATGGTATTGAAGCTCAGAACCATTCATCTCCACTGTCAGCACCAGAAATCTGTATGATCAGGGTAAGAAGAGGATGTCATTCAGTCTGATATGGTGGTATGACAGCCCTGCGCATGG
Organism: Leptodactylus fuscus; assembly: GCF_031893055.1. Classification (NCBI taxonomy): domain Eukaryota; kingdom Metazoa; phylum Chordata; class Amphibia; order Anura; family Leptodactylidae; genus Leptodactylus; species Leptodactylus fuscus. The sequence continues at coordinate 11,429,894 of NC_134272.1, read as the reverse complement.
ACATTATAACGTGAGTCTGTACTATAACGTCTCACGATGACATATGGATACCCATATACTGTTATACTTATGATGTGACACCACTATCCTCACAGTATTACACCGCCCTCTAGTGGAGCTGCACCGTATTGACATTATAAAGATTAGCTACGTTTTTCTTCTGCAGTGGCGTAACGCAGGGTTATAGTCACCGGTGGGCAATGGCGAGAACTAAGATGATGGCAACACGGCACTGCATTCCTCCACAGCTCTGAGGGCAGGAACGGGCCCTTAAATACGGAGTTATTCCTGGCCATGTGCTATGTATAATACCACACCTCCCAACCAGTGGCGTAACTAGGAATGGTGGGGCCCCGTGACGAACTTTTGGCATGGCCCCCCCTCCCAACCGACACAGAAGACCTCGACCGACCCCCTCCTCCGTACTCTATTATCCCCCTTAGTGGCCCCTGCACACAGTATTATGTCCCATAGTAACCCCTGTACACAGTATTATGTCCCATAGTGGCCCCTGCACACAGTATTATGTCCCATAGTGGCCCCTGCACACAGTATTATGTCCCATAGTAACCCCTGTACACAGTATTATGTCCCATAGTGGCCCCTGCACACAGTATAATGTCCCATAGTGGCCCCTGCACACAGTATTATGTCCCATAGTGGCCCCTGCACACAGTATTATGTCCCATAGTGGCCCCTGCACACAGTATTATGTCCCATAGTGGCCCCAGTACACAGTATTATGTTCCATAGTGGCCCCTGCACACAGTATTATGTCCCATAGTGGCCCCTGCACACAGTATTATGTCCCATAGTGGCCCCTGCACACAGTATTATGTCCCATAGTGGCCCCTGCACACAGTATAATGTCCCATAGTGGCCCCTGCACACAGTATTATGTCCCATAGTGGCCCCTGCACACAGTATAATGTCCCATAGTGGCCCCTGCACACAGTATTATACCCCATAGTGGCTCCTGCACACAGTATTATGTCCCATAGTGGCCCCTGCACACAGTATTATGTCCCATAGTGGCCCCTGCACACAGTATAATGTCCCATAGTGGCCCCTGCACACAGTATTATGTCCCATAGTGGCCCCTGCACACAGTATTATGTCCCATAGTGGCCCCAGTACACAGTATTATGTTCCATAGTGGCCCCTGCACACAGTATTATGTCCCATAGTGGCCCCTGCACACAGTATTATGTCCCATAGTGGCCCCTGCACACAGTATTATGTCCCATAGTGGCCCCAGTACACAGTATTATGTTCCATAGTGGCCCCTGCACACAGTATTATGTCCCATAGTGGCCCCTGCACACAGTATTATGTCCCATAGTGGCCCCTGCACACAGTATTATGTCCCATAGTGGCCCCTGCACACAGTATTATGTCCCATAGTGGCCCCTGCACACAGTATTATCCCCCATAGTGGCTCCTGCACACAGTATTATGCCCCATAGTGGCCCCTGCACACAGTATTATCCTCAATAGTGGCCCCTGTCACTGCGCCCCCTAATGGCCCGGGCCCTGTGGCAGCCGCCTCCGCTGCCTCTATGGTAGTTACGCCCCTGCTCCCAACATACAAAGGACTGGAAGACGGACAAATAGTGCACAATGGAGAAATATAGCCCCATCCCCTTTCACTCTGATGCCGCCCATTTCTATCTATTTCTCTTTGTAGCCCTTTGTATAAATTACAATGGCCCTACAGCCACCCTGACATAGTGCACCCTCAAGTTATAATGTCCACCTCTGGTTTCTCTCATAGTATAACATGCCCATCCAATTGCCACCAACAGTATAATGCCCCCCTCCAGCTGCCCTCACAGTATAATGCCCCTCTCCTGCTGCCCCCACAGTATAATGCCCCCCTCCAGCTGCCCCCACAGTATAATGCCCCTCTCCTGCTGCCCCCACAGTATAATGCCCCCCTCCTGCTGCCCCCACAGTATAATGCCCCCTCCAGCTGCTCTCATATGATAATGTCCCTTCCAGCTGCCCCCCAATTTATTGTCCCCCTTAGTATTATGTCCCTCTCCTAGTACCAAGAACACATAATAAAACACTGACCCTCCCTCTCCTCGCCCGCTGCTGCAAGTGGTGACGTAGGGAGCGGACGGTAGGGAGCAACTCATCTGCGTCCTCCGGACAGGACATACCTCTGACCGACCAGGGCTGCACCCAGAATTAGGGACTGTTCCGCTGACTCTGTATGGTATGTAATACTGGTGTGTTTTATGTCGTAGGGGCCTTTTCAGCCTCCATGGTCCAGTAGGGATTTCTACCTCAGCACCTCCTATAGCTGCGCCCCTGTCCTTCCCCGCCATCATCCTTTGGGCGCAGGTTTCTTCAGTAGGGTCTTCTAGATCCCAGCATCCGTTTATCCCTTACCTGTATATATATATATATATATATATATATATATATATATATATATATATATATATAGTCAGCAATTCCCATCCAGAGCGCTGCAGAAACCTGCTAGGGGTGCCATGACACTCCATTGTGAAGATGGGCGCATATCTTGATTCAACTCTATCTACGTCTTAAGGAGCCAAAGCCAGGGGTGACTTGAGCAGAAAGGAGAGATATAAGAACCTCCTATATATTTCCCAAACCCTTTTCAGGGTCTTTTGCTGCAAATTATCACAAACTGACAATATTTGGCCTTTAGGACCAAACTGGTTTTTCTGTTGTGATACAAGAGGTGTTAGAGGAGCCTCAGCCCTGTCCTGATCTTCCACTGCGCTTCACTGCATCCGCCACTAGAGGGAGCGCAGTGTAAGCAGACGGTCACAGTTTCCATTGAGCTGTCAGTTCTATGTGCTGAGCTCTCCCCCTAGTGGTGACTGCTGGTAGTACATCTGATCACAGAGCTGTACAGAGGACACTCATCAATGTATTTATACCTCTGCTGTCAGTACATGAAACAATATGGGGACTGAATTGTACTGGACATGTCACAAGTAACAATTTTTGATGCGTGACTATAATATTTTGATATTTTCCACATTTCTAGCTGGTGTAAATTTCAATTTCTGGCGCATGGACCACCCGAGATGTGCCAAAATGATTATGAGGTGTAATAATTAACCATTTTAATCGTTTTGGTGCATTTCACTCCGACATGGCTGTTCTATTACGATTGGTGTACTATAAGCCAACCAAAAAGGTGCCGGCATACGACTGAATGGACACTGGCGGCGGACAACGGGGTGCCCAGGACAGGTGAGTTTGCTTTGTTATTGTAAACCTCCGGCCTGCCACATGAGTTCCTGGACAATATCTTTAAAGGATTTATCCATGTTTCTAATATTTAGGCCTGTCCTTAGGATAGACCATCAATATTAGATCTGCGGGAGTCTGACAGCCAGGACCTCTGCACATGAGTTTTTCCATTGCAGTGCGGCTACAGGTGAGTGCGGGTTCACAGGTTCTTGCTTTCTTTCTTTCTCTCTCTTTCTTTCAGGTTCGTTGTCACAGCAGGCGGGGGGTCCATGCCCAGATATGGTAAAGTTGGGACCTACGTGCTTGCTGGTTCGCAGCAGAGCATCCAGGAGGAGGAGGAGGAAGACGTTTTCGGAGGAGGGGCAAGGACGAGTATGTTTACTTTTCACAGTGTTTTGGATTGTTCAGATCAATAAAGCTGTGGCCTACCCCATGCAGGGGTGAACCTACCCCTTTTGCCGCCCGAGGCGAACTACAGAAAGCCGCCCCCCCCCCCCGCCCCGGGGAGGAGGGGGCGGAGCGAAGGGGTGTGGCGGAGCAAAGGGGGCATGGCGGAGCGAAGGGAGCAGGGCTTAGCAGCGTTCGCAGGCAGAGAGCAGGCATGGAGAAGACCTGCTCTCTGCCTGAGCGTGAGAGGAAGCTGCTGGAGCAGCGCTGCGTCCACAGGGCCTCCCCAAACCACCGCTCAGTGCTAAGCCAGTCCAGGACAGCTTGTCCTGGACTGGCTTAGATAATCAAAAACCAGATGTGAACCAGGCCTTAGAAAACCCATATAAAATACTGCCCCGGGGAATCCTGAGGTAATAGAGGGGGGTCCTCCAGTCACAACCACCAACTATTAGCCAGAAAGGGATTAACAGAAGACCCAAGAGGTCCATGGACAACCCAGTGATGTCAGTGAGAAGTGTGTTATACTTCATTACCTCTAGAGGCGCTGTAGGGAAAGTGAACGGCTGCAGTCAGGTCCGACCACAGGTCACAGGAAGGGATGGTAAAGAGACGACAACCCCTTTAGGGCTCTGTTCACACCACCTATAGACATCTAGAGGTAACATGACTTAAAGTGAGATTGGAAACCCCTGAAGATCCCGAGTGCTGGGAAAGGACATCGAGGCCTGAACAAGATTTACTACAAGGAGATCCAATGAGAATAAAGACAAGGACAAAGATGTAAGAGGTAAAGGGGGGAAATTTATTTATAGATGGGGGAGGGGTCATATTATATTATTATATTTTATTATATTACGTATATTTGTGTATTATACTAATCGTATATATAGATGGGGGAGGGGTCATATTATATTACTATATTCTTATTATATTACGTCTATATATGTGTGTATATTACTAATCTTATTTATAGATGGGGCGGGGTCATATTATATTACTATATTCTTATTATACTATGTCTATATAATGTGTATAATACTAATCGTATTTATAGATGGGGGAGGGGTTACATTATATTACTATATTAATGCTATATGTCATTACTGTATGTGTATATAGATATACTATACTATTATTTCCTATGTGTTACACTGCTATATATTAACATGGGTAGTCAGAATTACATTTTTTTTTTTTTTTTTTTTAGTTTTATATTTTACTATTTAATACTATACATTAAAACAATATATTACGCTATTTTTATACTTACTAAATTACTGTACGTATATATATATGTATATGTGTGTTCTGTCTAATATTTTATTTACATTTTTTTTATGTTTTTTTTTTCAATCTATAATCTTAAAACTATGTATTAAGTTTTTTTGATACGTCTACTAAGCGAGTGTATATATATATTCTATATGTGTGTGAGATCTATGAGTTATATTTTATTTTTTCTTTTATCCTATAATATTAAATCTACATATTATCCTATTTTTTCTATACTAAGCTAGTGTATATATATATTCTATATGTGTGCGTGTTTATATGTGAGCTATAACCTACATCTTATTTTTTTAGTTTGTTTTTTTTTAGTTTTTTTCCTAGATTTCTATTCTACTATTTCTGTTTCCAGATTCTTATACATTTATCTAATCTTTATATTTTTGTAACTACATTTTTTTCCTATTAATTCCTATTTTTAGATTACTATTACTACTACTTACTTATCTAATCCTATTTAAGGCCGTGTTTTGATCCTAAGGAAGGCGAAAACCCTGTGAGGAATGGGCCAATTGTCCTCAGCATAGGGGAAAATTCCTTCCTGACCCCAAATCTGGCAATCGGAATAAATCCCAGGATCAATGGCCGCTATCTCTATGTGTCTACGTGTGCTGCCTATACCTATCATGTAGTGTGTGCTGCCTATACCTATCATGTAGTGTATGTGATGTGTGTTGTGCGTTATACTTACCAGGCCTGTGCTGAGCCGAGCACAGGCCGCTCCCGATGGACGCAGACGATCTTCACGCTGTTTGGCAAGTGTGGCATGGCGATGGAGAGAGTCGGTGTTTCAAGGCAGCCTTGGTCGTTCAGAGCAGCAGAGACATGGAGGAGTCGTGTAGTTCTGGGCTGTAGGCGCCAGTTCGTTCTGTAAGGCATCCCAGCTTGGTGACGTGTAGTTATGGTGGTTGCTGGGATGAAGGGCGCTCCTGTCCTCCGGCCACTCCAGATCTTCCTTCTCCAGAACTGGCTGAAACGGTGTAAATGGTGGCCGCGTCCTCCTCTGCTCCAGTTCCTCCCAGCCGATGGTAGCAAAGAATGGATGCTCTCTGATGTTGCGGCACAAACTCAGGCGATGTGTAGGAGACTTGTGTAGCAGATTTTCAACAAGATTTTTCAAGTCCGCATCGATGTCATCTGGTAATTCTGGCTTCTTGGTGAGTTTGGCTCTAAAGGCTTCCCGTCGGTTTTTACCCTCGGAAAACGGGTGTTGTCCAGTTGCCATCTTGGATGTCACTATTCCCAAGCTCCACCAGTCCACTGCTACACTATATCCGGTGTTGAAATGCACCTCTGGGGCCATGTAATTGAAGGTGCCCGTCACGCCACAGAGTTTGGAGGAGGTGGTGACTCCATCTTGGGCCAGCCCCAGGTCGATGATACGGGTGTGGCCTTCTGCATCCAACATGATGTTTCCTGGCTTGATGTCACTGTAATGAAATAGGAGAAGAAAATGACAATCTGACCAATGACAATGGAGACGGGGGATGGGTGACTACAAGACCAGGCAGGACCCTAGGAAAGCTGGGTGCATGAAATACAGAATGTAAAGGAGAGACATAGAAGGAAGAAAGTTCTTACCGATGGACGATGCCGTGTCCATGGAGGAACTGAAGTCCGCAAACGATCTCTGCCGCGTAGAATCTCGGGGGAAGAACAAAGAGAAATGTCAGTGTTATCAAATCCCTGACTACAACCCCCGACGTCAGCTTTTATCTTCTCCCCCTCCCCCCCCCCTCCCGGTATCTACCCCTTTTCTTACCTTACATTGCCGATGTTCAGGCAGCCGCACATCTTTATCAAATCCTCCAGGCTGCCGCCAGACAGATACTCGGTTATTAAATATGCCCGCTGCTCAGAGTGGTGTGCGGCATAGAGGTGGCATATGAACGGGCATTCTCTGGCAGCGGCGAGTATCTGCTGCTCTCTCACGATGGTATCCATATTGTCCTCTCTTTTGTCGATGGTCTTGATTGCCATGAATGTTTGTCGGCCAGGGACTGATGCCAGAAAAACCTGAAGGAGACAAATAGAAAATGGTTACTACATCAAAAAGGAAAAGGGGCTCATAGGCATCATGTAGTGTCAGCTCTGGGATTGTGTATGGAAAGGCCATAAAGGGGGACTCTACTATTACCATATGGGAATGGACAGAATAGGCCCAAGAAGGCTGGGTGGATCGGTTTGGGATCAGCATGGAAATAAACAGTCCCCCCCCCCCCCAGCTCTGATCCTGAGATCCTCCATGAGTCAGAGTACTCCTTTATATTAATACTCCTTTATATTAACACTAAACCTAACTATGGTGATACACAGAGCAGATGAGATATGGGGCACAAAGCAGTGGTCATGGGGGCAGGAAAGTCTCTGGGCGTCCTAAGAGTCACCCCATAGACCTAGACTACAATTAATATCTACCCAGTCTGCAATGTTGACAACACAAAATAAAATAGGGGTTAAAATGAATAAGAAGTGATATAACTTACGTTGCCAAAGCTGCCCCTACCCAACATCTTGTGGAGGATGAAGCGGCTGATGGTAATGCCGGGGTAGGGGCCTGATGTTCCAGCGTCTTGGCTCCTGCCAGGGGTCGGCTCTTGGTCCTCCGATCCTTTATCCTGGGATCTTTTCTTCTTGTTCTTCTCCTTTAGTCCATCATCGCTCTCCTCTTCCCTCTTCCTCTTTTCTTCTCTCTTCTTCTCCTCTCTGTCACTCTTCTCTACTCTCTTCCTCTTCTTCTCTTCTCCGTCGCTCTCCTCTTCCCTCTTCCTCTTCTTCTCCTCTCCGTCCTCTCCTCTTCCAGTGGACACCATCCTGGTTGTCTCACTCAGTCCAAATAAATCCAATTAATCCAAAATGAAATCTGTAGAAATCCTTAGAAATCTTTCAAATCGCTTCTTCTCTCCGCCGTCGACCGTTAAGCTCTGAATGTCAGTTGGCCGTGCGCAGGTGACGTGATGTCATGGCCGTGAGACCCTCAGGTAGCTCCTGCCTGGCAGTGTCCATTGCCCTGCACTGACATATACACTGTGAGAGACAGTCCAGTGTCCTGAGGATTGGGAGAGACCTTTATGGCGACTTCTAGTGCTGCCTTATTAGTAGATGGGGAAGAAGTGAGCGCTGTATGAGGGCCGGCCGTGCCCATAGTCCATTATTATATAGTGTTACTACTAATGTGTATGGAAAGAATAGATGTGTAATACATGTGCCTGGGGGTCTATAAAAACATAATCATATGAAAGGGCTCTGACAATGGTTATTGGGGCTCTCTACTCTTCTTTATGGGGGCACTCTAGTGTTCTTTAGGGGTACTCTAATCTTTAGGGGGCGCTCTGGCACTAAGGGTACAGAAAATATTCATGTGAAAGTTCTTCCCCCTCTTACAATGAGCTTTACTCTATATTAAGTGTATTTGGGATAGAGAGGGGTTAACCATTTATTGTAATAGCGCCCCTGGTGGTTGCACCTACAGACCTGGCTTCTATGCATTGTATACAGACCATTGATGCTATATATACGTATAGGGTCCCTCCCCCTATAGGTATAATGCTCTCCTATACCTGCAGTGTATCCTGACCGATGCTTTTCATTCTGCCCCATGTCAGTTTACGCTGCCGGCTTCACCGCGGATTTCACAGATTTTTTTCGGATTTCTATGATGAATAATTTGCCGTCGCCGTCATGTGTGGACTTGTCCTTATAGGGGTATCTGTTCGGCAACCATCAGAACTGCAGCTGCTGTGGAACTACAACTCCCAGCATGCTCAATTTATTTCTATGGGTATATCCATGAGAAGCAGAGCAAGAAGCCATGCTGATACTTGTAGTTCCACAACAACTGGAGCATGAGAGGAGGCTGGCTGTCCTGAGCGCTGGAGGTCCCGGCAGGCGGCCATGCAGCAGTCTATGGCTCGGCTCACATCCACCGCAGATTCTGCCAAACACGTATAGAAACGGTGGAAACCCGGCAGACGCCATTGTGGGTTATGTCATCTTTGGGTACATAGAACTGATAGTTTATGTTTGGGAGAGGACTGTGTGAGCAGAGCGCTAGGAGGACTTGTATTGTGAGAGCTGCTTATTGGCAATAATTTGGGGTATTTGGTCACTTTTATCTTCCAGTCTTTGTAGATTTGAGATGACTAAGAAAAATAAAAACAACATTTTGGTCATTTTGTATTTTCTTTCTCGGACATTCACTTACATGATAGAGAAGACGACTTCTAATATATTTCATATCATTAATATCAGACAGGAGGAATCGATTTCTTACCCGGAGACTTGTACATACGATTACATGATGACAAGGCTTCTGTAATACTGATAAGTATATGGTTCAGGGATCCCGTGCACCCCAGCGTATATGGTTAGTGGGAGCCCAGGTACAGATACAACCCCAAAGGCCTGTGCAACTAATGCTAACAAGGCCGGGATGTGTTGTCCCCCTGTACCCCAACATCTACAATACAGAGGAAGGCCGAGGTGTTGTGAGTCCTCTCTCTGCTGATGGAACTTCAGGTGCCCGGTCATTACCCATTATAGTGGGAGCAACCAGAGCTGGACCCCTGAGGGCCCGATAGCAACCACCAGGGAAGAATAAAGGGAGTGACCAATATAATGCATTGTATGGGCCCCAGATTAAAGATTTTGGGGTCCCTGTACATTTTGCACTGATGTCTTGTGGGATTTTCTTACTGGATGCAATAGAAATAATAGATGTAGACAGTCACAGCTCAGACATATTCTCCAAAACAACCTTGATACGGTAATTACATGTTTACGGCGTGTCCCTGCTGCCGGAGCTGCTATATATATATGACTATTCCATCATCTGAAGCAGGCGGCAGATCTGAGCATGGTGAATGATGGGAGTGCACGCAGAACCCGGGTCTATATAAGAGTATACTGGTCACTTATGCCATGGATAGGTGGTTATGGATAGTATGGTGGGGGGTCTGACCTCAACAAATTAATACAAACCAAGGCATCTTAATAATTGTTTTTGTACAAAACACCCCATTATTTCCTGATAATCTGTACAGACATCATTACCACTATCCCTGTGTCTTTACAGCATCCACAGATTGTCACTCAGCTTTTTCATGCTACTGAACGTCTTATCCCTGGCCATGCTGAGTCCTGTGAAAAGCGCTGCGGGAAAAACCGCCATTCGTTGCCTCCACGGTTTTTCCCGCAGTGCGTTTTTGCTGCGACCTGCGCCAGGCATTAGCCTATAAGGGCTTATTTCTTTAGAATGGCTGAACGGATTCCATACCCAAATTTCACTTTGCCCCATTCCCCTGCTGGCGTCTCCCATCTCTGCTCCTAGAGGATTCAGGGAGTAGCTGGTACAATATAAATGACATCCTCACATTACACCGACTTATCCCAGGACCCCAGGAGCAGAGACGGCCCAAATGGTGAAGGAGGGAATGAGATGGCTCGCTGCTTCACCTTTGTATTCAACTCATCTGCATCTTCAAGCACAGATGAATTTAAGTTGGGCCATACCTCCCACCAACCAGGACAGCACCCGGAATCCGGAACTATTCCACTGACATCATATTACGTGTGTTATTGGGTTTTTCAGACCTGGTCCTCTTTAAGTAAGTGAAAGTGCCGGACGCCATTTGCAGCACTTGTATTATTGACACCTCCAGAGGGAGCGGATACACAGGAGACATGTCCTGGGCTGGGTCATATATATAACCGGCTGCTCCTTGTATACAGCAGAGCTTCTGATCTACCACTGTCACTCTCCGTGTGAATCCAAGGAATGAACCAAGAAACACCAGGTCGTATCCTCAGTAGACTCTGCAGTCCTCTCCTCCTCTCCTTCTCTGAGGACTTTGTGCATCACATAGAAACAGAAACAACAAGGTACAGGAAGCCAGGATTCCTCTCACCGGGTCTTTTTTGGTTTCTGCTTTCAGGTTCCCGATAGTGTCTTTGCACTATGGAGTCACTGGGCGGTGAGCTGATCTGCTGCATCTGTCTGGACATCTACAATGACCCCATGATGCTGACCTGTGGCCATAACTTCTGTCTTCAGTGCATTCACCGTGCTCTGGCCGCCACCAATAGATCTGGACGTTACACCTGCCCCGAGTGCAAGATACAGTATGACCAATACCCTGTGATACTAAGAAACCTAAAGCTGCGAAACATAATACAAGGTCTGCAGGCGAATTCTCAGAAAAAACTACAACATTCACTTTCAGACCTTACCAGAGAGCGAGAAGCCACCGAGCAGAGGATTGACAATCTCAATGAACAGAAAAGTAAAATTCAAGAAACCTCAGATAGTCTGGAGAAGGTAATAAACCAATTCTTTACTATGATAGAAGAAGATATCAAGAAATTCCAGAAGGCTGTGCTGGGCGAGATCTCTAGAAAGAAGGAACATGCCCTGGGACAGGTCTCCAGATTCATCCAGGAGCTGGAGATGAAGAAGCACGAGCTGTCCAAGAAGATACAGGAGACCCAGGAGCTGCTCCATGCTGATGATCCCACAACCGTTTTACAACAGGGGCCTGAAATAGTGGACAGGTATCACCAAAGTGACAGCGTTACGGTTTATTTGGACCAGACGCCCATCAGCTTGACATTGAAGCGGTGCTTGTCCAGTCTCATTCATATGCTATCTGAATTCATCCATTCGAGCCCTGGGCTAAAGCCTTCGGATGTATTCCTGGATATAAAAACCGCCTGTAACTATATACGTGTATCACCCGACTGCAGATCGGCCTCTTACATTAATGTGGATCAAGGGTATCCGGAAGGCCCGGAGCGCTTCAATGTCTGTCAGGTTCTCAGCACCTGCAGCTTCTCGGCACAGCATTATTGGGTGGTGGACGTGCGTAAGGCCAAAGAATGGATTGTCGGAGTGGTTTACCAGACCATGGACAGGAAGACACTGGCCGATGAGGCCTACATAGGTTTCAATGACAAGTCGTGGGGTCTGGAATACCGTCAGCACCACCATTGTCTTTCTGCTCTTCACAATAAAGTGAGGGAAGAAGTGGCTGCAAACTCTCCTATACATCTGCTCGGTGTGTATGTGAACTATCAATCTGGACTCATATCCTTTTACCAGCTGGGTGACCATATGAGACATTTATATAGCTTTTCTGCCCCCTTCACCGAGATCCTTATGCCGCCTTCTGTGTGTTCCCAGACAGCCGCATAACAATCCGAAAAAGGGAGCCTCGGTATAAGGCAGCGCGGTGACGTCTACTCCCTGTGCTAATTTTACATATGGACCACATCACACATTTCTAAGTAAGTTGGCTTAGGGGTTATTGATAGTAGTCACACCGATGGTCTGCAGAGTTTAGCGCAGGAGCGGGGATGCCATATCTGCAACCAATGCGCACCAATGACCAATGTCACCTTAGGAACGCTTCCTTCCATCTATTAGATGACACGTTAGGTGTGACATGGGGGACATCTGCCTTATAGTCACGGCCTACAGTAAGCACATAGTCGTGTATAACCGGCCTTAGAGACACAGCTTTCTTTTTGGAACGAGTGCTATTGTTAGGCCCCTCTTCCTATCCTCATGCATGCTAGACTATAGGCCAGTATACACACTAGATCTAAGTCTTCCTGTTCCTCAGATGTCTCCATTTGCTCTATAAAGAGTTCCTTGAGGATCACTTGTGTACTATTAGTGGATATATCAGATCTTAATGTCCTACATTTACATAAGTAATCCTAGCCCCTGGTCATGGAGAGTGTTATTGTGAACACAGCAGGGGCTGAGCACACTGATAGTGAATGTAAATGACCCCCTGATGATGCACCAGGAGTTACAGGATGAGCACAATAGCCCCATCAATTATCTATTCACACCTGCAGTATGTGAGAAGTAGAGGAGGGACTTTGTCTAGGTGATATAATGGAGGTGATAATGGCTTGTATTCACAGGCACTTACCATGTGCTGTCTAGAATACTGGGGTCTTACTATGTTGGCCTTTGGGACGTCCTCAGCCTCAGGATTTATAGAAATGTTTTGGGGGTGACATTTTCTTTTACTAATAATCATTTATTTTAGCAAGAGAAAATCAAAGACAGAAATGTGATCTGATTAAGGGAGAACTCCGGCAACTCTGTGCCTGAAGAGAGGAGCACGGCAAAGGGATACAAAGAACCGTGCGTCACGTGATCACCACGGTATGATGTGATATCAGCATGGCAGGACATCATTAATGTTATTATAGTGGTCACTGTATAGTCCTGGCCTTATGGAGGTCTCTGCTGGCACAGACATGTATGGGGGGTACATTGCAGACACGACTACATACAGGGGACACTAAGGCCACGTATTGGCACTGGAGTCTCCGTCGTAGCATGCACTCCAAATCACCAAGTCCTGCAACTTTCTCATCCGATGGGCTCAGTATAACAGAACAGACACTCGATGGATCCCATTATGGTTAATGGGGTCCGTAGCGATGCGACTGTCGTTGTAGTGGTCGGTCTACCCGGTGTCCTGGATAGGATGGCGGCATTCTTTATGGAGATAACAGGGCTGTAGCTATAGTCAGAGGGGCCGAAGATCAAAAACTATACCATTAGGTAGGTAGGGGCCCAGTCCAGATTTTGCATTGGGACCCAGGAGCTTCATGTTACACCCCTCAGGCACTATAGTGTACATGCGATGCTAAGCTGGCATTGCCCCCGGGGGGCGCTATCTACAGGGGGCACTTATCTGGCATTATGTATACAGACACCCTGCTGGCCATACTACCTATAGGGGGCACTCTGGCCCTGTCATTATGTTATTTGTGCACTATATGGTGGCAGTATCTGTATACAAACTGTCAGTTATCCATTTACAATGCGGCCTAAGCATCTACTTGTATATAAGTGTGTGAGAGACATCTATGAGACATAAATAATAGGAATCTCTTTAATATTCACAAACACAAGGAACAAATCCGTGCAAACATCCTCCCGTATGACGTTATTCACACTATGTACGTTGCCGCAGAGACCTAACCGCCTCCTCCCTCATCTTGTCCGTTTGTCTCCAGCCCTGTAGCCGATAAAGCTTGTTGACCCTCCCCGGGCCTTTTAAATCTCCGGCTCCCATGATGCTCCGCGGCAGCGGCTTTGGAATTTAAATCCTATCAGCCAATCCGGAGCGCGCATTCTGCTTCAAAACCAACGGCGGCTGCAGGGCCGGGAGCACAGGGATTAAAGGGCCGACGGAGAAGCACGTACAGCCGGGCACCAGCGCAGCAACCAGGACAGTCATGGCTCAAGTGGACGGCAGGACGGCTGCTCAGCCAGCCAAGCCCCCCGGTATCTCCGCCGTGAAGGAGATCCCCGAGATCCTGGTGGATCCCCGCACCCGGCGCCGCTACCTCCGCGGACGGTTCCTCGGTAAAGGCGGCTTCGCCAAGTGCTATGAGATCACCGACCTGGCGTCCCGGGAAGTGTTCGCCGGGAAGATCGTCCCCAAGACCATGCTGCTGAAGCCGCACCAGAAGGACAAGATGACCATGGAGATCGCCATCCAGCGCAGCCTGGCGCACAAGCATGTCGTCGGCTTCCACGGCTTCTTCGAGGACAATGACTTCGTGTATGTGGTGCTGGAGCTCTGCAGGCGGAGGGTAAGGCAGTCCGATCATCATGTACATGTACCGGGGGACTACAGAGCCCAGCGAGCCCGGGGGTGGGCAGTCTGATCAGGGGACTACAGGGCCCAGCGAGCCCGGGGGTGGGCAGTCTGATCAGGGGACTACAGGGCCCAGCGAGCCCGGGGGTGGGCAGTCTGATCAGGGGACTACAGGGCCCAGCGAGCCCGGGGGTGGGCAGTCTGATCAGGGGACTACAGGGCCCAGCGAGCCCGGGGGTGGGCAGTCTGATCAGGGGACTACAGGGCCCAGCGAGCCCGGGGGTGGGCAGTCTGATCAGGGGACTACAGGGCCCAGCGAGCCCGGGGGTGGGCAGTCTGATCAGGGGACTACAGGGCCCAGCGAGCCCGGGGGTGGGCAGTCTGATCAGGGGACTACAGGGCCCAGCGAGCCCGGGGGTGGGCAGTCTGATCAGGGGACTACAGGGCCCAGCGAGCCCGGGGGTGGGCAGTCTGATCAGGGGACTACAGGGCCCAGCGAGCCCGGGGGTGGGCAGTCTGATCAGGGGACTACAGGGCCCAGCGAGCCCGGGGGTGGGCAGTCTGATCAGGGGACTACAGGGCCCAGCGAGCCCGGGGGTGGGCAGTCCTGTCAGTAATAACGGCCACAGCTGCAGTGGGACTACTGATCCCAGCATGCCCAGGGTCAGTCTGCATTCACTGGTGCTGAGATTAGCAGCTCTCTGGTGTAGGACTACAGAGCTCAGCATGTCAGTGATGGCTGTGCTGTAAACGTCATGTGTTACAGTATGGGGGGGACCATAAGTCTCAGCATGTCCTCTATCAGTATAACGGTTATCTTTCCCCTTTGTCACTGGTCTGTGGGTACTACAGGTCTCAGCACTCCTTATAACTGACACTAGCAGCTTGTGGGACTACATATCCCAGCATGTGCCTTATGGATGAGCCTGTTCTAGAAGTCCCAACTCAGCCAGAAAAGGGTTAACTGTTCCCTTGTCTTAGTCAGTGCAGCAGGAGGACTACATGTCCCAGCTGGCCTACACAGGCCTTGCACCCCCTGGGTTTTGGTTCTTTAGATCACTGTTGTCTACTGTGTAACAGCTTGGATATTAAAGAGGTGCTGCAGAAGCTTTGGCTGGTTCTGGGGTTGGGGGTTCTAGAACTCAGAACCTCCAGCTCTGTCTATGGCCCCAGGCTCAATAACAGTCCACATACCAACAGGAGCTGCCCCCCTACTGCCACCTGCTGGCTGCCTGCGTGAGCTGCAGCTCTGAACCGTTTAGGTTTCAGTTTCTATGGCAGGGTCTCCTTCTCCTCCTCCTGAGACTCTGCTGCTGGGGCTGAGACGTCTCCAAGACATGAGAAATCTTACAATGTTTCGGTCACTTTATACCATACCTAGTAACCAAATAGCACTGTGGTCAGGACATGCTGGGGGTTGTAGTATCTCAATAGCTGGAGACTTGTCCTGTAGAGTAACGTTTAACTCTTTCAGTCCTTACTGGAACTGCACAAGAGGAGGAAGGCGGTGACGGAGCCGGAGGCGCGCTATTACCTGCGGCAGACTATCCAGGGGTGTCAGTACCTGCACAGCAATAAAGTCATCCATCGAGATCTCAAGCTCGGGAATCTGTTTCTCAATGACGATATGGAGGTGAAAATAGGTAAGTGGGCCAGGAAGGGTCGTCTAAGACTGAGAAGGGAAAGTGGGCTAGTCTGCCAGTAGTGGTTGTCTAAGGATGTGGGGGTGGGGAATCTTAATAGGGGGTCCTGACAATAGGAGTTGTCTAAGGAGGAGTTTTCAGTCTGTGGTTGCACAATTACATCTCCTGGCTTTGTGCTGCTGTTAGGGCCTGCTGGGAATTGTAGTTCTGGTCTACAGCTATAGTGCAGCCATATCTGTATACTGCAATAACCTAGTAGGATTGCAGGGCAGGAGTCTCTAAGCCTGAGTTCACATTGGGGTTTGCCTCCCATTCACAATACAAGGCAGAATTTTCACCGGCACTAGCTAGCAGATAAAATCAGCGTCCTGCCCGATCTTTGGGTGACTTTGGCCAGATCGCCCATTGAAGTGAATGAAATCTTTCTGCTGCTGGCAGGGAGACTTCCGTTGCAGATTTTGCATGGTGGATCTCGCTGTGAACCTGGTTTTAAATTTTCAAGATGTCGGCACACTGGGGTTATTGGACTGAATGTGGTTGCAATGGTGTTTGGCTCCTCACCTGTTGACGCGTCTAATACCCTTTTCTCTTTGCAGGTGACTTTGGATTGGCCACTAAAGTGGAATTTGATGGGGAGCGAAAGAAAACCCTATGTGGTACCCCCAATTATATTGCACCGGAGGTTTTGGGCAAGAAAGGGCACAGTTTTGAGGTTGATATCTGGTCCATAGGTTGTATCATGTAAGTATAAGCATTGGAGAATTCATATATTTGGGGTGTGGCAGGCGGTCTTATAGTAAAGGGGTTGCTTGGAATGTAACATTACGTAGTTGGTGAATGGTCTGTCAAGTTGGATATAAAGTATATACTTGCCCCTCTGTAGTGGGCAGCATAGAACTGAATTGCCTGATGTATTATAGATGTGGCTGTAGCTTGGTGGTCCGTGGCTCGTTGTACGGCACTGACTCAGTCTCTCTTCTTCTAGGTATACGCTGCTGGTTGGTAAACCGCCATTTGAAACCTCTTGTTTAAAGGAAACTTACATGAGGATTAAAAAGAACGAGTACTCCATTCCTAAGGTAAGAGGGGTGCACCAGGAGGCCTGAGGTCTTGTACTGTGGTCTGGCCCTGGTTATACCAATAACTAATGCTGAGTGACCTTAAAAGGATTTTCTGGCTGATGGTGGGTTTTTGAGCTGGAAAAACTCTTTAAGGCTAAGGCCTTGTGTTGTGGAAATGCAGCTTTTTTTTTTTTTTTTTTTTTGAGCCAAAGCCAGGACTAGATTGAGCAGAAGTTGCGCTAGGTTCACACTACTGTTCAGGTCTCTGTTCTGTGGTTTCCGTCTTCTGCATGCAGAAGACGGAAACCTGTCAGACCGGGTCCGTCCGTGAGCATTTTATGCGCTCTGCTGCAAAACCGGCTTTTTTCTTTTTAACCGGACACAGAACTGCATGTTTGACTGATTTAAAAAAAACAAAAAAAAACCTGTTTTGCGGCAGAGAGCATAAAACGCTCACCACCTCACGGACTGACTTCTTTCATACCCATTCAAATGAATAGGTATGAAAGAGTCCTGCAGGTTTCAGTCTCCTTCCTCTGTTTTGTGCAGGAAACGGAAACCTGCAGAACTGAGACCGGGCGCAGATGTGAACGAGCCCTTAGACATATAAGAGCTTTCTATAGACTTCCAATACCATTGTAGCTTCTCCTGGCTTAAGCTCAGAAACTGTAACAAAATCTACAACAAAAAAGCCGCCTTTCCGCAACGTGGGGCCTTAGCTGAAAAATCAATGCAAACATCCCTGCAGCCACCACCTGACTATTACAAGATTGTTGATCACTATAGTCCATGCAATGGGTTTGGTGGGGGCACTCGCCAGCCTTGTCAGAAATGGCTTATGCTGGACAACCCTTTAAAGAGGACCTTTCACCATATCTGGGCACATGCAGTGTTATATACTGCCAGAAAGCTGACAGTGCGCTGAATTCAGCGCACTGTCAGCTTTCCCGATCTGTGCCCGGTGTAAAGCGCTATCAGTCCCGGTACCGTAGCGCTTTACAGTCAGAAGGGCGTTTCTGACCATTAGCCAGAGACGTCCCTCTGCCTCGCGGCGCCTATCGCGCTGTGCTGTGGAGCCGGGAGGAACGCCCCCTCCCCTCCTGATAATGCTAGTCTACGGACAAGCTGTGTGAGCAGAGGGAGGGGGGAGTTCCTCCCGGCTCCACAGCACAGCGCGATAGGCGCCGCGAGGCAGAAGGACGTCTCTGGCTAATGGTCAAACGCCCTTCTGACCATAGAAGAGCTACGGTACCGGGCCGTAAGCTCTTCACACCGGGCACAGATCGGGAAAGCCGACAGTGCGCTGAATTCAGCGCACTGTCAGCTTTCCGGCAGTATATAACACTGCCTGTGCCCGGATATGGTGAAAGGTCCTCTTTAAGTAGAAACTCATGTCAATGGAGGCAGAATCGCTGTTACTAGTGATCTAGATGGGAGAAAGGGAAACACAGATGAATAAACATTAGTTTTAGGTGGAATGTCCCTTTAGCGTCTTAATGCACTGTGTAGCTGGTTCCAGAACTTATAGCTGACATCTTACTTCGGTACTTGTTGTAGCTGACTCCTTGCTCTCTAGGTTCGGTATTATTTATAGCTGACATCTTGCTCTTTTGCTTCCAGCACATTAACCCAATTGCTGCAGCCCTCATCCAGAGAATGCTGCGCTCAGACCCCAACACCAGGCCCACAATAGATGAGCTTCTTACTGACGAATTCTTCACCAGCGGCCACATTCCCAACCGCCTGCCCACTACCTGCTTGACGGTCCCCCCACGGTTCTCAATAGCACCCAGTACCATTGACCCGAGCTTCAGGAAACCACTTACTGCTATAAATAAAGGTAAGATCCCAATCACTTTGGGTCACTAGCCCATACATCCAGTATACTGGTCCCAGTGACTAACCTGTCGCACCCATTATAGGCCAAGACTCTCCCAATGTAGATAAACCTGCACCTTCCAAGGATGAAGAGATGGTCCCTCTGGAGTTTGCTGAGCCGGCTGACTGCTACCTGTCTGATATGATGCAGCAGCTCACTAGTGTCAATGCTGCTAAGCCATCAGAGAAAGTCTTGATCCGTCAAGGTAAGATGACTTGCTGACATTTGGTTCCCCCATTTGACCAAAAACCAATTGGTGTTCTCTTCTGACCCCTTGCTCTTGTGTTCCCATTGCAGAGGAGGCCGAGGATCCAGCCTGCAATCCCATCTTCTGGGTCAGTAAGTGGGTGGACTACTCTGACAAGTATGGCTTGGGTATGTAACGCTCTGCAGCTAGCCCTGTTGTCTTCGCTGGTGTTACACAGGAGATAACATGGCGCCTTGTTCCTTGCAGGTTACCAGCTCTGTGACAACAGTGTCGGCGTCCTGTTCAACGACTCAACTCGGTTGATAATGTACAATGATGGGGATAGTCTACAGTACATAGAAAGGAATAATACGGAGTCTTACCTGAATGTGCGCTCTTACCCATCAGCTCTGACCAAGAAGGTAAGGTGTATTCCATGGTACCTGGTCTGACTGTAGCATTAGGTTGTACTGACGTTATTCTCAATCTAAAAAGCATCAGTCAGTCATTCTTAACATTGGGATGTCAGCGCCATATGTGAGCAGTGGTCATGGATGACGGGACATTGTTGGTTCACGGTTCAATCCAAGTGTTTGATATGCAAATTGCCTCTTTGGAGCAATAAGTGTCCCATTGCTCTAAAGAGTTCATTTGCATAGAAACAAACAGGAAGATTCCAAGGGGAAAGCTGTCACCTGTGAGACTGGACACTCCCTTAAAGCCAGTGAATGATACACCCCAAACTTGTTTCCACTTCCTGTAAGGTTTTTACTGTCCGGTGCATGAATTGCTTCCATCTTGGCTCTCATGTTGGATCAGGGTTAAAGGTCTTGTCTTGCCCTTTGTTCCCTGCAGATCACACTACTGAAATACTTCCGGAACTACATGAGCGAGCATTTGCTTAAAGCGGGGGCCAACATCACCCCACGGGAGGGAGATGAGCTGGCTCGCCTTCCCTACCTGAGAACTTGGTTCCGGACCAGAAGCGCCATTATCCTTCATCTGAGTAACGGGACTGTCCAGATCAACTTCTTCCAGGTATGTCCTTAAGGGAAGGTACTTGCTCTAATTCAGTGATGAGTAGGGACCAATTCACATGGAATAGAAACTGATGCATCACATATTCCAATCCAATGGCCACAACTAACTGATCTCCATTTTGCAGGATCACACAAAGATCATCTTGTGCCCTCTCATGGCTGCTGTTTCCTACATTGACGATAAACGTGAATTCCACACGTACAAGCTTAGCCTAATAGAGGAATTCGGCTGCTGCAAAGAACTGGCAAGCCGCCTGCGCTACGCCCGCACAATGGTGGAGAAACTGCAGAACACTAGGTCTGGAGCCGCCATGCATGTTAAGGCCTCGGCGTAGCTGGACTTCAGAAACATGGATGCCCCCACTGCTGCGCTGCCAGGGCACTGAAGTCTTATGTATCATAGTAGGAAGTTAAACCAGGCCTTGGCGGCAGCAGCCGATGTTTTGTTTTTATTCCAGAGCCAAGAAGTGCCAAGTTGTGTATTAAAGTAGATGTCTAACTTACCGGACTGTCCATCACTCACCTGCCTGGAAAGTGCACTTACCTCTAGTGCAGACCGTGCAGACTCCTGTTACTGGGTGACTATCATGAATCTCACTGAGCAAGAACCTGTCTGTCACTTCTCAATGTTGTCAGGTTTTAATGTAAAATATCAAAATTTATAACTTTTGTATATTAATATCAGATTAAAGTTCTTTGTATATGTATATCTGTCTGCCATCTTGTCTGTTTCCTTGGGTTCTGACAGTCCTGTTGGGTGTGATTACAGAATAGTGGCCTCAAACATGAATGTGTATGTATATAAACACCCCCCCCCCCCCCCCATTTCTAAATCAGGTGTCTGGAGCCATAATCGTACCTGTCAAATGTATTTTTAGTGGTTACTAAACTTTCTCATAGCAGGAGCCCTTTTCAGGTGGGACTTCCATTCAGGACTAACTTCCATGGTCCTACTTGGAGTCGGTGATATTTGACCTTTATTCCGCTGTTCAGCTCTGCCTGTTCTCTGCTTATTCTTTCTACATGTGCTTGTTACACACAGCTCTGCTACATCGTTCCACCCCACCTCCCTGTTGCATCCACATTTCTTAAACAAATGTCATGGCTTCTCCCTTCCACACGTGTATCCTATGACTTCCTTCCTGCACAAGGCTCTACTACATAATGTTCCAACCCCTTTTTCACCCCCCCCCCCCCCTCCGCTTTAAAGTTCCCTTCATGCTACATCACACATTAAACCCCCTTCTCCCCTCTCCCTCCATACATCTCTGCACATCTAAAGCTGGGTTCGAACCAGCATTCAAAGTGTGGGAATTCTTGCAGTCACCAAGAGGTGTGGACATCTTGATACTTGCTACTTGCTTTGTATCATGATGTTCTGACTCCATGTCACCCCTGAGACCAATCATGGATTTCAACAGGGGCCAAGAACTACTGCTGTCACCCAGGAGGCAGTGTTGGCTGCAGTTTGGATACTCAGTCTCGAACAGGTTCACACCATCACTGCTATAGACTGACAATGAGAATAGATTTGGACTCGTGAATGACAGCGGTGACTTCCCATCCCCTGAGATTTATGTTGGCAGGTGTAGTGTCAGGTGCACAATACAAAAAAAAAAAATCAATTCCATTGGCACATTTTATAACACTTCTTTAAAAGACTATATACACTCTCCCCAGCAAGTACAAAATAAATTACTTTAAAAAAAATCCTTAACTTTCATTAATATTTAGGAAAAATATTCTATATTGGATGTGACTTTAAAATATCACTCAAGACGGAATGTAAAATGGCTGTCAAGGTTCCCAGGACACTCATACTATTAAAAAAAAATAAAGGGGATGTCCTACACTGATCTCTGGACATTTTGGCAATAAGCAGATCCCATTGTTCTAATGGGATCCATAACTTATTATATCTGACATGGTGAGTTCTTCTCACCTGCTCAAAGCCATGAGTGATGGAAGTGCCTTCATGTTGCACATGATCTAAAAGCTACAAATATGATAAAATTGTGCAAATATAAAAGGCAGTGCAATGTAAGAAACAAACAAGGGGGCTGATAACACTATAACAAGTGCCAGCACTACGAAGCCTCCAGCGTGGCCGCTCATAATACATCAAGTCCTGTCCGGCTAGTGCTAGCCATAAAGCCCCCCAACAGAATGACCCAGTAGTCGCAGTGTTAACGTCCCGGCTCCACATGATAATAGGGATGGAACGGCCTCTCATGTGCACACTGTTCCAAAGCCTGGTGCGTGTGAAGGAGCAGACGCGGAAAACGGGATGTAAAATAAGCCACAAAATCATCAGGGACGGAGCCGAGTGTCTCCTGGACTTCAAACGGCAGCTCATGGTAATGATGTTTCTGGAGGGAGCCAATAAAAGTGGACCATGTTATAATCAATGACTAAGTATAGAACATAAATAGCCTAAAATAATCCCCCTATACTGATCTCTATCTCCATAGCTACAGACTACGCTGTGACGGTGGTGTCATCTACCTTGTTCCTCATGGCTCGGAGTAAATCTCGTACAGAATTTCCACGATAGGAACGAAATTTCCTCAGATCTAGAAAAACATCAAAATAGTTACTATAGAACTGCAGTCACAGGCTTCAGAGCTGAAATCCCTTGCTGCTTAATGAAGCATCACACTTCAGCTATTATTTTACGACTTGTTGTGCACTTTTTTTTGGACTAGTTTTCATATATAAGCCCCAAAGCCTTCATTGTGATGTTACCTGTCTGTAAGGGAACAGATATGTGTAATCTCCAGTTGACCCGGACAACAGAACGCGCCTCCGTCTCAAGGCTGACGATCAGGGGGCTCTCCTGCGGCTCCTTCTCAATGCGGTCGCTGACATCCTGAAGACGTGAGGAAATATACTATTACTGGATAGTTTCATCTACTATCTGCCTGCTGTCACCACTAGGGGGCGCTCACTGCATATATTAAAATCATAGTTCTCAAAGAGCTCCTGGGCTCCCCCTAGTGGTGTCCACAAACAGTTATAAAAAGGGACAGGATTTGGAGTTCTGTATCCAAAAATGTTTTTTTGACAATTCCATCACACAGACCTGGAAAAATTGCAGCTGTTTTTCATGGGCCCAGAAGAACGGATGTCTCAGAACGCGAGGGGCTGAGGGCCGCAGCTTGGGGTCACCGCTGATCATGCCTTCTATCAAGTCGCGGGCTACCACGTTGTCTGCAGAAACAATATAAGGCATGTCACATGATCAGTCCAGATATATAATGAGCTATGTGTAGTCTGCAGTAGTTGGGGAATCCCAAATGACATGTGTGAACACTCCCCTACTGGTCAAATGACATCTAAATGGATGCTGAAGCCAACACTACTGCCCTAGGTTATATACACAATGCCGTATATCCATATACCCGGCTGCAGCTTCTTACCATATGTCTCCTCCTGGAGCTGCAGCAGATTGTACGACCCATTTAATATATTCGCTTGTCTCCTCAGGTTGTCTCCGTATGGATGTTGTCCACTTGCCAGGACATAGTAAAACACACAACCTGCCGAGAAAATGTCCACCGCTGCTGTCTGAGGATACAGGACACAAATTCTACGTCATACTGCACGTCTCATCTCTCTATCAGAGACTACCATGTGATCACGTACTGGATTTTGCGTCCGTCCATCACGTAGAACCTCCGGTGCGATCCAGCCCTCGGTTCCCGGGATTCCTGAGCGCAGGCTGAAGCTGTTCCTTCCCACTCCCAGCTTCTTACAGAGGCCAAAGTCTGAAATAACCGCTCTCTGTGTGCCGTGGGCATTGGGCAGGGAGATGAGGATATTACACGGCTTGAGGTCTCTGTGCACTGTGGAGAAACCGACCGTCAGGGATCACATTGTGGGCTGAGCAAAGAGGGGCAATGCCCTTTGTCCTCTAGAGGGCACCATTACAGCAGTCCTGTTCTCTGGACATTGTACATACATATAGTGGTATTAATAGTGCACTACAGAGCTCTGTTACATGGGTAGTGTATGGTGGTATTATATTGCACTACAGAGCTGTTACATGGGTAGTATATGGTGGTATTATATTGCACTATAGAGCTCTGTTTACATGGGTAGTGTATGGTGGTATTATATTGCACTATAGAGCTCTGTTTACATGGGTAGTGTATGGTGGTATTATTAGTGCACTATAGAGCTCTTTTACATGGGTAGTGTATGGTGGTATTATATAGCACTATAGAGCTCTGTTACATGGGTAGTGTATGGTGGTATTATATTGCACTATAGAGCTCTTTTAACATGGGTAGTGTATGGTGGTATTATATAGCACTATAGAGCTCTGTTACATGGGTAGTGTATGGTGGTATTATATTGCACTATAGAGCTCTTTTAACATGGGTAGTGTATGGTGGTATTATATAGCACTATAGAGCTCTGTTACATGGGTAGTGTATGGTGGTATTATTAGTGCACTATAGAGCTCTTTTACATGGGTAGTGTATGGTGGTATTATATAGCACTATAGAGCTCTGTTACATGGGTAGTGTATGGTGGTATTATATTGCACTATAGAGCTCTGTTTACATGGGTAGTGTATGGTGGTATTATATTGCACTATAGAGCTCTGTTTACATGGGTAGTGTATGGTGGTATTATTAGTGCACTATAGAGCTCTTTTACATGGGTAGTGTATGGTGGTATTATTAGTGCACCATAGAGCTCTGTTACATGGGTAGTGTATGGTGGTATTATATTGCACTATAGAGCTCTTTTAACATGGGTAGTGTATGGTGGTATTATATAGCACTATAGAGCTCTGTTACATGGGTAGTGTATGGTGGTATTATTAGTGCACTATATAACTTTGTTAATTTTAATATTTCAACCTTTAGTCCCGTGCATTCATCAAACTAAAAACCTCACTCCTTGAGAAAAAAAATGCTGTTATGTAAAATTAAAATTCATATAAATGTATAAATAAAAGTCCAGTACTTCTCACCGATGTTGAGAGAATGCAGATGGGCCAGTCCAGACATAGCCTGATGGAGAAGGGTCACATGATCTAAGCCGGCACGAGGAAAAGAGGGATTCTCCACATACTGCCGAAAAATGGAGTTAAAGTTAAAATAATTTACAGAGAGAGGGTGCCAGTACTATCTGTACCTATATAACTTCCAGAAAGGGAGGGTGCTACTACTAGCTGTACCTATATAGCTTACAGAGAGAGGGTGCCAGTACTATGTTTACCTATGTGATAGAGAGAGGGAGAGTCAGCACTATCTGTGCCTATACTTTTTACAGAGGATACCAGTACTATCTGATATGTGCCTATATAATTTACAGAAAGGGAGAGGGTGCCAGTACTATCTGTACCCATATGAGTGCGAGAGAGACAGCACTATCTGGGCCAGTACTATCTGATCTGTACCTATATAATTTACATATATAGAGGGTTCCAGTACGATCAGTACCTATATAATTTACAGGAAAACCTGGGGAGACAGTACTCTGTGACAACACAATGTTGTCGGCAACATGACATATTGTTTTCCCACTAGCAAAGTTACAATGACTAAAGAAAAGGAAAAGTGCTGTCAGGATTAGAAACCTCCTGACATATCCTGACATAGATGAGGGCTTCACCCAATAGCTTGCGTTCAATGATATAAAAGCGTCCACTAACATACACTAAGTGCTTTCTGCAGACCATCGCGTCCCTATCTGCAGCCTTCCTCACCTCCTGCAGGGTGGCCGCGCACAGCTCCAGGGCAATGTAATAGAAGAGACGGTCGCTCTCAGTACAGTAATAGCGGATGACGTTGGGGTGCTCATCAGATTCTCGCAGTAGCTGCACCTCCCGATCCGCCAGTATAAAACTGTCCGGCAGGATTCTCTTCACGGCCACCGAACGACCATCAAACCGTCCCCTTAAAGAAAAGTGGGAGAACAGGTCATAACAGTAATAATTCCAATGATACCAGAGACCCGGATACGGCAGGATTTTTCATGTACTTACCGAAATACGAATGTTCCTCCTGCTCCGCGGCCCAAAACATCTTTGGAGGAAAAAGAAATTTTCCCGACTTCGATCTCCTCCTCATTGAAAGCTGCAAATGGAGGGAAGAAGAATCACAACTGGAATCACAGCGACCACACAAGTCACGTACATATAGAAACATGGAGCCACTTATCACAGGATCTGCTGGGAGAACAGGCCTCGTCGCCCATAGAGACCAATCACAGCGCAGCTCTCATTTCAGCTGAGTAGTTAATGACATGAAAGCTGCGCTGCAATTGGTTTGCTATGGGCGACGAGGCCTGTTCTCCCAGAAGAACTTTTGTCCCAGTTACAGGGCCCTCTACCCCACTGTGCCAGCCGATCACTGTTAGTATGATATGTACCTGTATATTTTGTGAATTGTATGTAACCCCCAAATGTAAAGCACCATGGAATTAATGGTGCTATATAAATAAACAATAATAATAATAATAATTGCCCCTCATTTATTAAACTACCCGACAGGAAAACAGGCCTTTCTTATGACTCTATGTTGTGCCGCCCCTCTGTTATTCCTCCTGGAACTGTATAAATAAACTGTCAACTAGGAGTTCCCATTCTCCTGGACAATTTTTATGGCGTACTTGCTAAAAAGTTTGCAGGAGACCGGAGGGGGCGCCGCACTAAGGATGCATCTGATCTTCTGACCATAAACATGCCACCATTTTATTGACCACATCAGGGTGGGACCACCGCACAACACCCTGAATGTGCAACTAGGATGAAGGGGCTGAGTCAGACCAACACAGGAAAAGTGCTGCGTCCAGACATAGTGGGGAGGATTTGCAAAGATTGGTGTCAACGCCAATCTTCGTATCCTCCGCACCGGTGGAGGGTGTGTATGCCTTCTCATAAATCAAATACACCCCCCGCTGGACCCTGCACATGGATATCTACACCAGCTTGTAGCCGACATACACTTCAGGGACCAGCAAACTGGTATAAATCATCACAAATATGGTGGAAATATTCATGGAAACTTCACCTACCACAATCTATACCGCTGAAAGTCATGCGCACCATCCCTGGAAACAATTGTCAAATATTAGATTCTGGAAGTCTTTAGCTAAAGAGCCTCTAGGACAGTATGGGAGAGCTGACAAGTATGGGTTATGGCTTGGATAGGATCAGAGTGTGTAGCGACAGACTCCAGTGTCAAGGGGAACAGCAACCCCAAGAGGTCTATTTATTCCAGGAAGAATAACAGAGGAACAGCAAATTCTATGGGTATTTTTTGGGAAATACAAATGTAAACATGTCAGGAAACTTTGCAGGCGCAAAAGAGTAAAAGGTCACCTCCTCTTGTAATGGCTTCATTGCCTTACACACAATGGAAGGAGTGGAGGGCGACACTTGGCGATTCATCGATATGAATCTTGTACTATTTACTACTGACTTACTGAGACACAAAAGTGTTGAATATCTTCCACGAAAATGAATGAAAATGGTGAAATTGCAAAAGTAAAGGGGGTAAAAAAAAGTGAAAATTGTCGTGACCACCAAATTCTGGCTCCAACAGCTGTTGTCACTTCCATCCCCTACGTAGAAGGGAAGTGGGCTGTAACACAATCAGGCTGTGAGAGGTTTCATACCTTACACAATGGCTGCTGCTTTACACTTGCAGACTCTCCCCAAACATCTGGGAGGTCCCTGCAAAGAGAGGAGACCTCCCACTGACCTGGTAAGAGTGGGTGAATCTCCTGGGTCATATTAAAGGGATGTGACCGGCATATTTCATGTCACAAAAAAGGGATGTACCATTGCAGAAAAGGAGTGTGGCCGACCACAAAAGGGTCAGAGCTTTGTTATAAGGGGGGTGGTGGTTAGACAGAAAATTTTGCATTTAAAGGGGTGACCAGTAGGGCTAATAAATCCCGCCACTGATGAACCTGCTGCTTTACCCACCTTCTGACTCGCTATTACTTGACCTCTTGGTACCATTGGCCTGACTATACTCCTGCTCTCCGCTCCTCCGCTTGCTGCTCCCGGAGCTTTGCTCCCCGGTTGACATGTTGCTGTCCGTGTTTGTCACGTGTGCAGAGGCCTCAGATGCCATTTGCTGCTGATGTTGGAGCTCCTGAAGCTTCGCCTCAAGCTGCTGCTGCAATTCCTGCTGCTGCCTGCGCTGCTGCTCCCACATCTGAAACACAAAGACTCCATTACTATCCTTTCAGGGCATGCTGGGAGATGTAGTTTCACTGCAGCTGAGACCAAGGACACAAGCATCCCGATGTTGTGTGACCCAAGGAACCGCTGAGGCCCAACACATACCCACCTCCAGTAGACTCCCGAGATGCACAACAGTAATCTGCTATAATGGCGGATGCCGATAAAGTTGATTACGAGGTCGGATTTGAATGGGAGTAAATGGGCAATTACTTGGCGTTGGGCCCAGACTACAACCTATTTCGCCCCATTTCTGGGAGTGTGGCGTCTAAAAGAGGCATGGCCTAAATAATCGGAATTAAGGTCATAATTGACCCTCTTACCTTGGGAAAAGTGAATCCAAAGAGCACCCATCCTCCAAGAAGTAGTGTGATGATACCCGTCACCAGCAGATTGGTGATGGCGGAGTCGGGAACGACAAATCCTCCTTCTTCTGGGGTGGTCTCCACTTTTACTCGCCCTTCTGCGTCACCCTCAGCGGATCCTCCTTGATTCTGAGGGGTCAGAAACTGCCGGGAGATAAAATGAGGGGTCGCATGAGAGAACACTAACAAATATTACAAAAAAACTTAATTTAGTTAATTAATTTTTAATACCGTAACTCAATTCTATACCAAGATATAATTGCTTATAGTTACAGGCCCAAAGCCTGAGACTACTACTTAGAGATTCGGATGACAACTTACCCCCATTTTTAAATTTATGTCAGGTGCCAACTTTGCCATGGAGACCTTGCATGCATGTGATGGATTTTTTGGGGTTACATTAATATGTGATTGTTGGAGGTCTGACATCCGAGGCCCTGTAATTGTTACGTCCACTTCTATCATGTTCATTGGTCACTGGATAAAGCTGTCAGTCCCACTCAAGTGAGTGGGACTAGGTGCAATACCAAGCACAGCCACTATACGATGTACAGCGCTGTGCTTGGTATTCAGTTGAGGCCACAGCACTCACATTGATGTACCAAACATGTCACACGGGATGGGAAAATTGATGAGTATGTTGATTCTGATCTACGCAAGGTCTCTATAACAACACTGTATCAGACATCTGAAGGTGCCATGTCTACAGTAGGGTGCGTCAGTAGTGCAGCCTCAGGCTTAGGGCCTACAAAGACATGTAATCCTCAGAATATATTAGTAACGTATCAGAGTGTGTCTGAAATCACAGACAAGAATGGATCAGCCAACACAGATGTGAATGTATTACACCAAGTGGCGGCTCTTCCAGATCACTTACATCATCAAATAGTGTCCTGGGTGCGGGTCCACGAATGATTGTCTCCGTGTCCCTCCTCAGGGTCTCTGGAAACGCCCGGAGCATGGTCGTGTGAACAATGTGAGGAACTTCATGGTGTCCTAGATGGCAAAAATGTTATCCATATAAAAATGTATTGGTAAAATTCACCTAAATATTATAGAATTGCAGACATATGTCAGTATGTATAGAATTAGGGCTGGATCAAGGTTTGGGGGGCCCCTAGATATCGGGGGGGGGGGGGGAATTGCTGTAAGCCGAAGAGGAGAATGAAAAGTTCTATTGCCCTAAGAGTAACTGATACCACTATACCAGGCCCATATACCACTGCCATAGTCTGCACACATAATAGTGCCATACAGTGACACATCGGGCTCGAATAATATACAAAAGGTCTTACCTATAAGCAGCCACTGATTCGCGGACACAATGCTCCCAAGCGGGTACTTGACATCTGTGGTTGGGGTTACGCCAAACTCAGTGGACTCCTTCAAGGTGACATCTTGAGTGGTGGGCCCCTCTATACGGGCCAGTGTGATGCCCTGGGGCTAGTAGTGATAGCAAAACGTGACATATTCAGATAAGGAACAGTATATCAAAAATTAATCAAAATGGATCTGGATCCATTAAATGTCTCTAGAACAAGACTACACAAGCCCAGGATCCAGGAAGTGTTTTCATAGGGACAAGTCAGTAGGTCAGAACATTGTGATAACTCATAAACCTCCCTTTAATATCAGTCCTACCTAGATGGACACCGGCAAATCTGACAAAGAATATGGCTAGAAAATATTCTCACCACTACAGAGACTCCCTCATGGATCAGCGACGTGGAAGCATAAAACCCACTGGCGTGCTTCCCAACGTACAGAGACGGCCTAGAAAGAGAAAAGTGCCTAAATGTGATTCTAATTTACATAATACCTACTAAAATTAGCCACTGGGAACCTCATCGATCAGCTGTTATCTGTGAGGGAACCCAGAAGCAAGTGCTGCATTTCACTGCAGCACCTCCGCAGGGAAAATGAAGTATTACATGGTGCCCAATACAATCAATGGCTGGTTATGCAATGCATATTTGTGCCGAGTTCTCCAACGAGAGACACTCTTCATACTGTAGTTATTACTGATAGAGGTCTAATGCAGAATTATAAGAAACCATGATGATGAGGGTTTATTCACACGGTGCAGTTGGACACAGTTAAAAATTGTATCATAACTGTATCAGGATAAAAAGTGCATGCTGTTTTTTGGTGCCGTTTCTTAATTCCAAAGGTGAAGAATATTTGATTAATGGGTCATGTGGAAAATCAAAAACAGCATCAAGTTTTTTCCAATCCAGCTAGGCCGAAGCCTGCCCGGAACGTGGAGAGGTAAGTAACCGTGATTTTTATGTTTCTTACCTCTCCCGGGCCGCCGATCATTATATTCAGGGATCCGAAAAGACCCCCGAGTATAATGATAGCAGCGGTAGCGGCTGTCACCGGGCCCCTAATGTCCTGAGCCCTGTGGCAGCTGCCTCTGCTGCTATGGCGGTAGTTACGCCACTGTATGTAAAGCAGGGAACAAGTCACCTTCAACGTTCTCACGGTGGTCTGCAGCTTGAGACCCCAGGTTAGGCCATGCCTCTAGCAGGTAAGTCTACTCACAGCAAGTGAGTCTTGGTGCTGCTCAGTTCCTGGACCGCCTGGTAGTTCCACTTGAGGAGACGTATGTCCTGGGAGTTGAACGTCAAGTAACGGAGGGTTTCCAGTGCGACATTCAGATGCGGGATTCTTCTCAAGCTGTCTTGGTGCCACATGAAAAGTCCGACGACGGGGGAACCATAATTCTGCATCCATAAGACTTCTCCGCTCCCCTGGTCGGCAGTCACCAGCATCCCATCTCCAGTGGAGGCAAAGTGAGCCATCTCTATGGTAAAGAAGGAGAAACCAGAGACTCATGGGCCTGGATACAAAAGGTCAGCTTTGGCCCCCTTGGCCATGTCTCCTCACACCCATCATCTGTGTTCCATCTGTGCATTGGAGCAGAATTAACACTTCCTTCTCTTTCTGGCCCAGACCACCATGATGACTTGTGCACAACACCTCTGCGCACAAACTTCCCATCATACCCATTCCCTGTCAACATCCCCACAGAATTCGTCCTTGACTATAATCTGTTGAATAAATTGCTAATTTTTGGCCACTTAAGGGTTAATTTTCTCTATTCTGTCAGTGGAAGGCTGTGTATCATAAATCTTCACACTCCAGTGCACCAGAGGGCAGGGGGAATAAATTTATGATTAACTGTACCCGTAACCCATCCCCCCGCCCCTTGGCTTCTGGACCCAGTTACAGATGAAACCAATGCAACCCTTAGGGTCTGTTCACACGGAGTTTCTTTTGCAGGAAAATGTCCTATCTTCAGATTGATTCCGCCTGGGAAAACCCATTGAAGTCAATGGGAGGCGGAAAAAATGTGATACGGTTTTTTGGAGTGGTTTTTGACGTTTTTTTTTGCAAAAACCTCTAGCGTTTTTTAAAGAAAAGTTTTCAGATCCTTACAGTATGCTACAGCAAAAAACCCCCGAAAAACTAAAAATGTGTCAAAAAAGTTTGAAACCAATGCTGAATGTCTTCACTGTACTCACTGTATTCATAGGCGTCATCACACAGAGGAGCGGAGTAGTCGTGGAAGGTGGCGTTCCAGCGCAGTTCCCGGGATTTTGTGTCATACATTGTGATCATGTACTCTGAACGATATAAAATGGATGGTTAATCACAGGACACAATGCTATAGGACATAGCTGGCCACTGTAACCACAAAGTACAGGCCTATAAATAAGGGGTTTGGGGCCTCACAGTCACCGGGTATGAGATCTTACAATATGCAGTCACTATTTCCCACTATCTCTGCTTGCTGTCATTGAATACAAACATATAAAGAGGACGTGTCACCAGACCAGAAAATCCCAGTGACCTCCATCATCTGATCGGCGGCGCTGTCACCCTGAGCAGTTTGGCGTCTTGTTTATCCAAATCCGTTCAACCGTTCCAAAGATTTAACCCCTGTTAGTGTTGATGGAAATTAGATTATACTAGCCAATTGAGCAGTAACAGTACATGGCGTACAGAGACCCCGCCCCAGAGAAACCAGTGTCACCGCCCACTTGGCTAGTAGGTCCATATTTGTATCAACACAACCCAACAGGGCTTATAGCTTTGGGATAACTGAACGGATTCGAATAAATGAAACATCAAAATGCTCAAGGTGACAGCGCCAATTAGAGGAAAGATTGGGAAAGGGGTTTTCTACTCCAGGCATTACTTGGTTGGCTCGTAATCTAAATGGCTGCCATGTAATGCTACATTAAGAAGTCAAATGGACATAAAAAGGTGTATAGTAAGCTTTGTCTAAGTGTCCATGTACAACTTACGTGTCCGGCCTATGTACAAGAGAGGAGCGGAAGGACACAGCCCGTCAGATGACTCCGTGGACAGCGTGGTCTGCTTTTCTCCTGACTTTGGATCCAGAACAAACCAGGTGTCTTGCTTCTTCCCTGTCCAGGAGTAATCACAGACAGACCCATTACTCATAAAACACATAGGTGGCCCCTACCATAACATAGTTGGACATTGCTGGCCGACACCGTATAGGGGCACATACAAGGGTATTATTACCTGTATAGAGGATTCCATCAGAGCTACGGCAGGGGGAGGACTGGACCAGTTCCTGGATGGTGAATGGTAATTTCTAGGGAATATGGAGGCAGATAAGTTGTGGCTCTACCCAATTATTTTCCCTCTATTATTTCTTAGTATACATTCTCCTTACAGGGCTCTATTACCTACACAAATGGCTATACCTATGTAACCTGTCCTGATTGTAAATCCGTATATACCTCGTGACTCAAAAGCTTCTGGTCCCGCCATGGGCACAAACCATAGTCCAGAAATTCCAACTCCAAGTCCTTTATTTTCTCTTCATGTAACTAGGTACTGAAGCAAGTGACAACTTTTTGATTGAAAATAGCATTATATTATAATCAGTTGTCAGATCACAGACATACATGGGACTGTGACCATAGCCAACTGGATCACATGTAAACCAAGCAGTCCAGGAGCACAAGTGACAACCATGATCTATCACAATCTAAGAGGTCATTCAAGTGCATGCAGTGGGGGTTAAAATTTGGAGACGGAAATTTCTGGACCAGGGTCAGACCCCGTAGCGGTAGCATATAGGTCAGTAACAGATACACAAAAAGCTTCCCCATAAAGTTACATAATCATCAAAAAGGTACTTACCATGAGCCCCTCCTTATTCCTTCCCCCCAGGATGTACAGGCTGCCATCACTGGGGTCCGGGAGGAAAGCGGGTCTGTTGGACAGAATGCATAAGGTGTAAGGGGGTTATACCGTGAAAGGTAAGGTAAGATGACAACCATCCGTATTGTGCTGTTCTCAAACAAAGGACTTAAAGCGCAGGGTGGGCAGTGGAGCAAGTGGCCAGCATACAAGCCCAGATGTTGAACCCAGGATCCCAGGGCTGCAGTGGGGAAGGGTCTGACTAGAGAGAACCCCACCGATCCCCAGAGCGAAGGCTGAATGTCCATGGTTGGGGAAACTCCTCCATTCTCTGGATCGTGGGAGCCTCAGCAGTGAGACCCCCACCAATCAGGTATATAAATATAGTGACATAACCCCCTATAATCAGAACCTTACAGTACTGTATGTCATAAATCAGACTATGGATACAGCACAGAAACATAGAGGATTACTGAAACAAGGGTGATTTTAGGATGTAGACCCCACTGCCCCCTACCCAGTGCTATTCGGCTAGGCTCACACTAGTGTTGGTCTATCCATTGTTGTGACCCGTCACTACAACAGCGGTCACACACGGAGTCAC
This sequence comes from Leptodactylus fuscus, assembly GCF_031893055.1. Taxonomy (NCBI): domain Eukaryota; kingdom Metazoa; phylum Chordata; class Amphibia; order Anura; family Leptodactylidae; genus Leptodactylus; species Leptodactylus fuscus. The sequence goes on along the minus strand of NC_134272.1, from coordinate 11,395,182 downwards.
ACACGGAGCATTCACTCTAATGGGAGCCGTCCGGTGTCCGATCTTTTAAACCTAAACCACTGCAAGTCAATGGAGACTCCAACGCAGATGTGAACATCGCCTTAACTGTGGGAGGAAGGTAGAAAACTGCTCAACCGGTTTCTGCATTGCCCCAGTCAGTGTGAATACTGGACTTACTCAGACACATAGAAGGGGACTTGAATCACAGGGTCTGGAAGAGAAGATACAGGACAGACGTCAGCATTTTACTGGAACGGACACCATGAATACGCTGCAGTATAATGACATAAGAGACTGACAAAGAACTCACAAATCGTATAATGTTGGTAAGATGACAGGCAAAATGACAACATATAGGGCTAAAGGGGGATTCTAGGGCATAATTGATGACCTATCCTTAGTATAGGTCATCAGTTGTAGATCAGTGGGGGTCTGACACCTGGGACCCTCGTAGATCAATCGATTGAAGCCGTAGTGATGCTGCTAGAGGTCAGTGGTGTTTCACTTGAATGGTTGAGCTGTAATACCAAGCACAACCACTATACAATGTATGGCGCTGTACTTGGTATTCAATGAAGGGGCCGCAACGCTCACTCCAATGTTGTGGTGTCTTTAAACACCGACCTGTTCAATCTTCAGTTTTTAAGCCTGGAAAACCCCTTTAAGGGATCCCCTTTCTCCTAAAGTCAGGGGTACTAGAGGTTTAGTAGAGAAATAAAATGTCTCAGATCGGCACACCCCTTTAAATCACAGTATTGCTCATGATGCAGTTCTCCAATATAAAATGTGAACAGGTTCCAAACTGGAACGTTCCTATAATGTAAGCCATAATTCACCCTATGTATCCAAAGTCCAATGATTATTAAGTATAGTGCGCGGCCCTACAACCAGCGGGCACGCTGTCTACATAAACAGCTGCACCTTTTATTGGTCGCAGTTATGGATACGGAGTCAGGAAACCATCAGCATGTTGGGCAGAAGCCAAAGGAAACGGCGGCGGTCGCTGAGGTGATCACAACATGACTCGTATTGTTCCTCCAGCAACAACAAGACGCCGACTGTGAGAGGGCACTGCCAGGGACAACACGTGGCCGAACAATTCTGCAGCAAGATCTACATGTGACGTGGATTGTGCTGCAGATACATTGAACGGAGCGATATCCGCAGTGAAAATCTGCACCATACATATACTTCTGCTGAAGACATAACCAACGACAAGATTGTTACCGCCAAAAAGACTTACCGTCTGTAAGGGTCCATAGTACGTCTCCGGTTTTCTTACTCACGGCGTGAAATTTGCCATCCAGCGTAGACACAAAGAGCATAGATTCCGGCAGAGAGACCGATGCTCCAGTATCACACTGCAGTACAAGACATCACTACATTAGTCATAACATGTAGTATTAATAGCAGAATAGTGAGCGCAGCTCTGGAGTACAATACAGGATAAGTAATGTAATGTATGTACACAGTGACTGTACCAGCAGAATAGTGAGTGCAGCTCTGGAGTATAATACAGGATAAGTAATGTAATGTATGTACACAGTGACTGCACCAGCAGAATAGTGAGCGCAGCTCTGGAGTATAATACAGGATAAGTAATGTAATGTATGTACACAGCGACTGTACCAGCAGAATAGTGAGCGCAGCTCTGGAGTATAATACAGGAGAAGTAATGTAATGTATGTACACAGCGACTGCACCAGCAGAATAGTGAGCGCAGCTCTGGAGTATAATACAGGATAAGTAATGTAATGTATGTACACAGCGACTGCACCAGCAGAATAGTGAGCGCAGCTCTGGAGTATAATACAGGATAAGTAATGTAATGTATGTACACAGTGACTGTACCAGCAGAATAGTGAGCGCAGCTCTGGAGTATAATACAGGATAAGTAATGTAATGTATGTACACAGTGACTGCACCAGCAGAATAGTGAGCGCAGCTCTGGAGTATAATACAGGATAAGTAATGTAATGTATGTACACAGTGACTGCACCAGGAGGGCAGCCGCATAAGACTACAGCTCCCAGCATTATATATTTGCGTTCATCTGTAAAACTTCATTTCTTCAGGACATTTCTGAATATTGCCCTTCCCAAATCCTTATTCATTGGAGCTGCATTTTTAAAAGGCCATTTTATAAACCTGTAGCCCATGCCCTGCCCACCGGTAGTAGACACACCTCACGTTTAGGTCGGGTTCACACATGCAGTTTGCACAGTGATCTCCTACCACTCCCATGTCTGATAACCATAGGCACAGGCATACCATTTTATATACCAGTCAGCACTGCCAACAGCGCCCCCATCCCTGGCACAGAAAGTGCATTGTCCCGCTATGTATAGCATTAGAAGACAGTGGGGCTGCATAGTGAGGGTCGAGGTAGACCCATTGAAAAGAATTCAGCTTGTGTGTATAGCATCGGCTCACACACCTGCCCATCGCCCTGTTTGCACAATGGGTGGATTAATCCAGACGCCTCAAACAATGGAAAAGCACAAGTCACATGACAGACGGTGACATACGGTGACACACGTGAAACTGAACTGGTGCAACACACATGACCTGTCCCCAGAAGCCCCTGATATAGACCCAGAAAATGAATGACACTCCAGCGAGTTCTCCTGCGAGGAGGATGAGCCCTGCGCGTTCACAAGAAGAGTTACAATACTGTGACCAAAAACTGCCTGGGATTTGTAGTTCCACAAAGCTGGTGCACTAGGGGTTTTGGGGGACTACATGTTCCAGCAATCACTATGGATAACCTTAGTAACAATACATGACAATATAAAGTGGTAACACAACGCTTGCGGCTAAGGAGCGACTGTCAGAATCTTCAATGGCAAACCTGCAGGGCTAAGGATTTAAAGAGACACTGCACCTTTAAGAGGCGCTTTATAAATTCACAATAAGTTATACTGACCAGGCGCCATTTGCTCGAATGAAACCGAACTGCAATACCGTAACTAACCAAGGAACAAAAGTGGCGCTGTTTGTAGAAGAAAGCAGCCATCTTTTTCTAGGTTTATACAACTCCATGGACATCTATGGGCACAAATGGACGTCCCCTTTAAGCGAGGTGATATCCCGCAGCTGAGAATACCGCGCTGTTATGTAATATACACCTGTCACTGACAGGAGCAAATATTGATTTGGCCAGGAAAGTTTCCATGAGAGAACCGGATCCTATTTGTCTTACACAGCAAGCTACAAATGTAATAGCGGGAACACGGAGACGCGCGATACGACGACTAGACGAAGCAAATACCAAAATGGCACCGAGGAAAAGCAGAGTAGTCGTCCATAGCAACCAATCAGAATACGGCTTTCAATTTCCAATAGACATATAGGCCATGAGAGCTGATACGTGATAGGCTACTAGGGGCAACTACAACATTCCTGTATACTTTCGGTTTCAATGGCGGTACGTTATGGGGGTCATCGTGGAGGAAATGTTAGTCAGTCCAGGCCATGGATCATTACCCTTATACAGTCGGGGTGTCCGTACACGTTGCGATTGAGTTGTGGTAATCACACGTGGTTAACCACTAAACGACAATCGCGGCAAACATGGAAATGATCAATAATTATTGATTTATAAATCACGTGTGGTCACCGTGGCTCGGCTGTGATGTGTACGGGCACCATAATGAAGCCAAAAGTTCATGTGTGATGATCACATGACCCAGACAAAACCGCTCCATCCTCCCGCAGCAAAAAGGCGACACGGTTTTCACCCCGATTCAGCTCCGATGGGCCTGATCAGTGGATTGGTTCGTGTCTTAGATCCTGCCGCAGAATGTGTGGCAAGATCGAGTAGGGCGCTTCAATGGAGGGAAGATTCTGGTGCGGATTTTCCACGGTGCGAATGAGTCCTAAGGCTTCCAGTGACCAGTCGCAGCAGTGCTCGGGGCACCGTGGGACAGAGACGCCGCAATTTGATACTGCGAGAAAAATGGTGGCATTTCACAGAAAGAGAAAAGTGGATGGGATTCTAAGGAATCTCATGCCCACCTTGCGGACACGCCACGATTTCCAAAACCGTTGCGGTTTTGGAAATCGCAGCATGTCAATTATACCTACGGAAACGCTGGCGGTTTCCAATAGGTATAATTGTAATAGAAAGTCCACGGAGGAAAACGCTGCAAACGTTCTGTCTAGAGCGCTGCAGGAAGAACCGCGATGCGTTACCGCTGCGGGTTTTTTCTGCAGCTTTTTTTTTGTTGTCGCTGCGGGATGTTTCGTGGGGTTTTAACCTAAGAGAGATCTTGAAAACGGAAAGAAATTTATACAGAAATTATCCTGGTTGTAGAACTTTCTACTACATCAGATTTAGGCGAGGGCTATGATGATAAAATCGCCAGATTCGCGGTGCGACCCCATTCACTTCTATTAGGAGTCACACAGTGTTGTCAGCAAAGTCACAAAACAATCTCTCTAAATCTGGAAATCCCCTTTAAATACAGCGGTAATAATTATCACACTTCCTGTTTCTTACATACTGTATTACATCTGCGACTTTCATATTTCCAGCTTTAGGACCGGGTTCACATTGGATGTGGCCATTGAGGAGTCACTTTTCCACAAATACAGCGCTGGATTTTCCGGAATTCTCCTGCATGACTTTCTCTCTTCTGTACATTACGGAGAATTATCTGCAAGTGCTGACCAGCCAAAAGTACATCCCGTGCAGACCCCACCCGAAGGAACAGGAATTACAATGGCTTCTTCTGGAGAACTTAAAGTAGAGTGGAAGGGGTTAAACCAAGCCCCGATTTACATTAATCTCTGTACGGAAGACCAAACATTAACTCCTTCCTTGCCAAGGCAGACTCTCACAGAGATTGGGGAACAAAAGAAATGAAGAAAATGGCAAATTTGTTGTTTTTTTAAATTTTTTTTTACACCTGATCTATGCACTTGTCAGCGCGTCAGTCATCTCTGTGTGCTACATGTACTAAGGGACTATGACAACTCTGGCGAAACGTGCAACATGACTTCGCTATCATAGTTATAATCTGTACAAGTGATGTATAGGTATCTACACAGGGATACACAGCACAATGGTGGTCGTATTAGACAGGTTGTGGCTCTCCAGGAGTAAAGGACTACAGATCCCAGGAATTGTGTGGTTGTAGAACTACAGATCACAGCAATAACATATAGCTGTGAAACTACAGATACCAGTAATAGTGTAGCAGTGGAACTACAGATCCCAGCAGTTGTGCGGCTGTGACATCACAGATACTACAAATTGTATGATTGTAGAACTACAGATAACAGCAATAGCATAGCTGTGGAATTACAGATCCCAGCACCAGTGTAGTTGTGGGACTATGGATCCCAGCAATAGAATAGCTATGGAACTAGAGATCCTGGAAATGTTATAGCTGTGGAACTACAGATCCCAGCACTTGTGCGGCTGTGACACCACAGAGACCAGGAATTGTATGATTGTAGAACTACAGATCCCAGCAATTGTGTGGCTGTGGGACTAAAGATCTTGGCAATGTTGTAGTTGTGGAACCACAGATCCCAGCAGGAGAGTAACTACACCTGTCAGTAAGCAGAGCTCTTCTCTCTCTGGCTGGCCTGACAGACATGCTGGGATCTGTAGTACCACAACTACTGTCAGTAACTCACCTGCAGGATGTGTACGAGGCACAGGCTCAGTGGCAGCCACACAGCAGGGTGCATAGTGTCGGGGGCTCTCTGGGGGTCTTCTCATCCTCTGGGCAGTGGCTCAGTGTCCCTCCTCCATATTCCGGGTGAGCTGGGTGTCAGTTTCCGGGTGTCAGGCGGATCTGGGCTACAATAACACTTCTCCACCTGTCTGAGTCCAGAGGATTCCCCTTCTACGTCACTGCGCGCTCTGACCAATCACCGAAACACACACAATATACTCGGCCAATGAGCAGGCGAGGGGCGTGGCCGGCCATACCCGGAAGCTGCTGTTGTGTTGTTGGTGGACACGTGGAGGTGATGAAAGTGCCATCAGCGCCAGCCTGACCCCTCTATAGCGCCCACCTAGACTGGAGTGCAGGGGGCGTCCTCTGCAGGTGCCGGGGCTCTCAGAGCCGTACTGTGTTATTTAGGCTAAGGCTATGATCACATGACATTCATCGTCCAATAAGAGAGATACATATAAACTATATACAAATCCATACTGTACACTATGATATACAAACCTATACTGTAATACAACTCTATGTTGTAATATCTATACTGTACACATCTATAGTGTACTATATACAATCTATACTACAATCTGTTCTGTACACATCTATACTGTATGCATCTATACTCTACCACATACAATTCTATCCTGTAATACATCACTATACCGTACATACTATACACATCTATACTGTACTATATACAAATCTGTTCTGTACACTGATATACACATCTATACTGTACTACAAACCTATACTGTAATATCTATACTGTACCACATACAATTCTATCCTGTAATACATCTCTATACCGTACATACTATACACATCTATACTGTACTATATACAAATCTATACTGCAAGTACTTTTGGTGAATACATTGTATAGTGGTGACACTTTTTTCCCCATCTGCATACCATTACCATTGGTTGTCAGGTCCTTTAGATGGCTCATCAATGTGACCAATACTCAAGACCGCAATAGATCGACTATATGAAGAGACCACAGCATTCGGATGAGTGCTGCAAAGTCTCCACTGACTACCACAGCGCCACACACTACATAGTGGCTGTGCTTGGTATTGCAGCTTGGCCCCATTCACTTTAATGAGACTGAGCTGTACCATGTGACCAATGAACACAATGTCATCAGCACAAGGAAGAAGCCGCAGTGTTCATAAATTCTGTAGTCTGTTCAAATAGCTGATCAGCAGAGGTCCCAGGTTATTGATGATCTATCCTAAGAACTGGCCATCAATGTTTTAGGCACCATGCACACAACCATATTTATTTCCCATAATTACTAATGGCTATGGACCCATTAATTGCTCTGGTTCCATGCACATGGCCATATTTGTGATACAGATTCATGTGGGGGAGTCATAGGGCCGAGCCACAAAAAATAGAGCAGCTCCTATTCCCGTCTGCTTTTGTGACTCGGTATTGCCTGAGGCCTAAGTGCCAGAGGACTCTTGACAAATGTCACAATGTTGTCACCGGGCAGATGTTGGACAGGTAAAGCCTGGCGTGCTCCATTACTTCACATGTAGAATATATTATACAGATATATTAAGGTCTCTGCTCTTCCTTCTATGGTCTTGGTGAGTGGAGCCGAGCCTACAAGAAACCAATTTCCTTATTTACACAGCTCAGGTTACTGCTGGGATCTTTTGTTAGATAGTAACCGGATCCTGCAGGAGACACTCCCTGTGGTAACGGCCGAGCTCGACATCCTGGTAGGGGCAGGAGACTTGAACAACTCCATTGTGCTCTGCAGAAAATAAATCGATTCAATGGGCCAAGGTTTGCAGCGATTCCATCTTTAGTTCACTATACATGGGTCTATGGTGTCACTCCAAATCCCCAATTACCGGGCCGCAGACCTGTACCGGGTCATGGACCACCAAACAACTAAGTCCTGGGTCAAACCAATGGATGAATCCAGAATTGTGAATTGAGGCCTGGTCATTGGTGCCGGACTAGAGGCTTACTGGTCATTAGGACCCTTAAGGGTGCATTCACACTGAGTAAACGCTAGCTTATTTTGTAAAGTAAAATTACACTTGTAAATTTTGCTATTCCATTGACTTCAATGATATTTTTTTACAAGTGTAAAAATACGCCTGTAAAAAATACGCCTGTAAAAAATACGCCTGTAAAATGTCATTGAAGTCAATGGGATAGCAAAATTTACAAGTGTAATTTTACTCTACAAAATTAGCTAGCGTTTACTCAGTGTGAATGCACCCTTAAAAGTGCACAAGGACCACTAAGATAGTGAGTCTGACCACAACGATCACTTCCGTGACAAAGCCCGGAGAAGAGGCGTCATCACAGAAGCGGTCATCGTACGTCATCTCATTCGGTGGTCATTGTGTACCTTTTAGGTTGGAATTTTGCAGGGTCTGCGGTTTTTGGCCCGGGCTTTACACATCTCACTTAAAATCACACATCTCAGTAAAATCGCTGCAAAAACCAGACCGCTTTGCAACAATACCCATCTTAACCGCAACATGTGAACACACTCTCACTATACAATTCCACACCTACATAGAATTCACCACAACCGTTCTGGATAAAAATTGTAATTCTATATTTTTTTTTCAGGAATTTCCACAATTAAAAATTTTACAAAAACTATTCACAGACGTCATCAATTATAAGACAAATCTGCCTCCAGGTGCGGGGAGAGAGGACTTAAGACGTGGAAAAATGGAAATACAAGACTTAGAGGCGGCAACTCCGTAGTAGGAGAGAAGATTATCATCATGGAGAATGTCTCAGAATCAACACAATAAGGATTGTGAAATAAACGGCCCAACTCTATATATAGATGGTGAGGAAGGAGAACGACATAGAATCACAATTATAAGAGAAAAAAACCTTCTTCATCCAGGGTGGGACGCCATTAGGTCCTGTACACACAGCGCAGTCTGTCACATAGGAATTAGATTAAACAATAAAATAAAAATCAACATAAATAATTCATTTATCATCTTATCAGATTTCATTTTAGGAACATTTTATAGTCCACCACCTTTTGGTCCCATTCTAATATGGCTTAAAGGGGCGATCCACTTCCTTATATTATGTTTGGGTCTGACAGCCAGGACCAACATAGATCAGACAATACAGTCTTGGGTGCTGGGCTGCACTGAGAGAACTGATCTGTGGGGGTCCTGGCTGTCTGATATTGATGGCTTATCCCAAGGATAAGGCATCAATATTCAAAAGTGGATAACCCCTTTAAGAACCCCCCCAAAAAACTTTAAAAAAACTTTGCACAAATTAATAGTACAAGTAAATAGAATAAACTTTGTAATATATCTCAGAAAATAAAAATGCTTCTCCCTCTACCTTTCCAGATCTCTCGCCCCTTAAACTGACACTCACTCTGAAATCTCTGCAGAATCTGTCCCTCTAACAGAGGTTTCATATTACATAGAAGTCTATGGAGAGGAAAGGAAAAGGAGTGAGCAGAATCTGAATGGGAAAGAAGATACACAGATCATAGTAAGTTTCTATTTCACTCCAAGTGCTTTTGTACAGTAATACAGGTCAGTACTTATCTATACTGTCCTAAAAGGTCCTGCTGCAGCTTCTGCGTGATGGAGATAGGGAGCAGGTTCTCCTTTACCTTCTGTAGGCAGTGTATGGGAGACATCACAGGGGCTAGTCTTCACCCACCAGCTCGGGGAGAACTAGAGAGAGATTGCATAGGGGGAAAACTACAAAATGCAAGTCCTATAAGGGGCAGGAATAGCGAGACTCTTTATGTACAGTCCCTGCACTACTGATTTATACAGAGACGGTGGAAAAGTTAGTAACACAGAAGCACATAAATAAAATGTGTTCATTGTAGAATTGGTTAAATATAGAAGGAAAGGATCACCGACACAGTGTAACGCGCTTTGCACCCGTGTTAGGAAGCCATGAACAGAGCTGCTGGGTCCTGTATGATGTCACTGAGGGGGCGGTCACTCCCCTGTATGATGTCACTGAGAGGGCGGGCTCTCCTCAGTGTGAAAATTGAAAAAAAAAAAAAGCTGCTGGGTGTAAGTAAGCAAGTTACCATCCACTGAAAGTAAGCAGAGGTATTGAAAAATGGAGAAGTGAAACCCAAAGCAGATTAGAAAGTTGAATATTATACATATGGATAGGTATTCTGTTACTTTTGGCAATGACTGGGCTCTAAGTGGTTCCTGCCCGCTTCTAAAATACAGGGGTGTCTAAATCTGGCCAGAGCATAAAGTTTCTATGTGGCACTTATTATCCTTCACTTTGACCTCGTATTGTAACGTGTGCGTAGCTGCCATGTTCTAATAGCAAAAGAGTCTGAAGAGAAACAGCAACCTTAAAGGGGTTGCCCAGATATGGACACTTATCCTCTATCCACAGGATGGGGCACAAGTGTCCATAATGTCACAACCCCTTTTAATACAGGATCGGTCACAACTTAAAGGAGTTATGTTAGATTAGAATAAAACAGGTCTCCATCCCCTTGCAGAAACAGCGCCACTTGTATGAACAGGCTGCATCTGGAATTGCAACACAGGCACAACTAAAGATATAGTCTTTACTGTTGTTGGATTACCAGTTAGAGCCCATCAAGAAGAAAGGGGTCGTTTCTGGAAACAAAAAGGGGGCCCCTCCATATAGGTAATAAGCTGCCAGGGATGGAGAGTGTGTGGCTGTTTTGTGCAGTCTGAGGTCAGTACTTTTACTATTAAATATGAATGTGCACAAGAGAATGGAGCAGGAGGGATGGCACTGACGTTCCACTGCAGATCTCAGGGGGAAGGGGGGGTTACTAATCCGGATAATGCTTACGACCGGCTAAATATGTACCAGATTTATCATCGTGGCTGATGCTGGAGGATAAATCTGGTGCAATTGTGCAGTCTGGGATTAGATCACCTATAGGACTGAATGTGCTCCATTCTTTTTCAATAATTATAGGGCAGGTCCTATCCTGCTCCGTGACAATGGAATGGAATGAACCCCCGACTGAAGTCCATGGGGACAGAACCCACTTGGAAGTCATCAGAGTGCATTCTGCTGTGACATCGGTCCCCCCTCGGATGCACACTCGGTCATGGGCATGTAGCCTTACGTTGCGCCAGAATCCTGGTACATATTAGGCCACACCTTTTCTGTCTTAGCCCCGCCCATTCCCAGGCAAGGCAACAAAGTATCTAAAACATTGAATAGCTGTTTTTGGAGCACTGATCAGTAACTCTCCCCCATTGCGTCTTAAAGGGGTTTTCCAGAACATTGTAATCAATAACCTATTATTGGGACTGGGCAGCAGCTGAAGATCCATCTGACACCATGGACCCTTTGGATCAGCTGGCTGAAGTGGCAGTGGTGCTGCTTCCACTTCACGGGCCATGTGGTGCCATGTTCATCGATCACAGTCTCATTGAAGTGAATGGGCTGAGTTGCAATACCAAGCACAGCCACTATACAGCTATATGGCGCTGTGCTTGGTAAGTCATGAAGAGGCTGATCAGCTGGGGGCCTGTGTGTTGGATAGGTCATCAATTATGCAGCCTGGAAAACCCCTTTAATGACCTTAATGAATCTGTGGGTAAGGACACTCCAGCGTCTCATCCCTCACTTAAAGGTAATGTCGCAGACTCCTCCTTAATGCTGTTTATCCTTCTGCTTCCAGGGGTAGATCACTTCTCCAATGAACAATTTTTTACATAAGGAACCCCAAGTATCCTTAGGGTAACATCTTCTGGATGGCAGCCTGTAGGTTTGCAACACCTGTCCATATGGTAATGGGTTGATCTATGGCAAAAAAAAGAAAAAAAATATAAAATGACCCTTTATATGTGGCCACTAAGAAGCACAGAAAGGGTTCCCATATCCTAATTTGTATGAGGAAATCTTTAGGACTCCAGGGCTGTAAAATAAACAAGTCATGTATAGATGGATAGCAATATTCAAAGGGTTAATTGTGTGCAAAAAATAATCATCCCATTGTGATGAATGAAGTCTAGAGTGTCTTCCATTTGCTTCTTGTGTATGTGAATGCTTTGTCTTATCGCACAGATAACACTAGATGGGCAGGGATTGAGGTTTTGATACATAAGATGTACAATAGCCTCGACCACAAGGAATCTCTGGAAAAGCCAAAGAAATAACTTCACCCCTTTACTACTTGGAAAAAACATCCCAAGGAGCAGAAAAGTTGAGTTAGACCGGGAATAACAGGGTGCAGTGGTTGCAGTTGCTTCTGGACCCTGGACCATGAGAGGGGCCCTAAAGTGCCCTCAGCAAAATAAAATACGCCACTATTCTAAATGGAACATAGTAGAAAGGGGCTCATTACAGGTTTTGCATTGGGGCCTCAAGTTACACCTCTGCTATATAGGGTGTTTATATATAGAGTGTGTCAGACAGACTAAAGCCTTCACCCCAATATCCAACAAGTCCCGGGGAGTGTACTCCAGTAGAGAAGAAGTCGTACGTTACCTGCATCAGTAATCTAAGAGGTTTTCCACTTTTTTGTTCCAACATCTGAAATTTTACACCAGCTGCGGGAGGTAAGAGAGCGCCATTACTACACCGAGCAGACATGGTGTATACAGGTGTATACATGGTGTATATATGGTATACAAGAGAGTTCACATGACAGCATTATTTCCTTTAGCTGCAAAAATGTGCAGAACCTCACCTGCCAATCTGTAGGAGCGACATAGGCGCAGTAAGAGTGCATAGAAAGGGAGTGTGCTCAGGAGATCTATGGTCATCTGGATCACGCCCTGCACCACGATCATGACAAGCCGCAGCTGTGGGAGAGAATAAGGCCACAGATAGAATATGTACCAGGCAGTATAGTGTCGGTGACTTGTCACCATATTGGCCTGCCATGACGTGTCGTGTGCCCTCCCACCTGTTAATTCTGAATGGTTAGGAGAAAATGTCACCTGTATATACGAATGGTTTATCAGAAGCTTGTACATTATATAGTAGGTTTTATTACACGGTAACTTCCTTTTTTTTTTTGGACAAGACACCATTTATGGGAGGTCACTACAGATCAGCCCCTGCTGAACACCTCACACTGGTGACAGGTACTGGTTGTGGTTGGACTCTTGAACTTCCTATTCCATAGCTTATAAGCCTATCTATTATTCACTGTTATAGTGCAGGCCCTTGGCTGAACCCTACGGCCCATACGGTACTAAGGCGTGAAAGTCAATGCCCGCCCTTTAAAGGGGTTTTCTGGGAATGGATGAAAAATAACTAAAAAACTACAAAGGAATATCAGAGTACTTTCAGAAAGATGCAGGAACTTGCATTACATCTATAAAAAAACCTTCCTGGACAGGACAGATTCCCTGCTCCTAATGGAGGGGAGGGGGCAGTGCTGAGCTGGGGCAAGGGCAGAGATTAGCATAGTTGGTTTCTGTTCGGATTATATATTTGTCCGATAGGATTGCATATGCAGTGAACATTGTTGTACTAATACCAAAAGACGGTGGAGCAGCTGAGAAGAGACATGCTGCTGACCCATCCTTAGATCTGTGAAAGACTGACACCTGGAACCCCCACAGATCAGCTGAATGAAGCAGCAGCAGTCCTCCTGTGAGAGCTGCTTCTGCTACACAGGCCAGCAATGTCAAGTTCAATTATCACATGGTCTGTATGCAGCTCAGCCCCATTCAAGTGAAAGGGGACTGAGCTGCAGTAGAAAGGACAGCCGCTATATAATGTATGACAATGTGTCTGGTGAGCTGGGGAGAGCCTGCAGCACTCACCCTGATCAGTAGGGGTGTCATAGGTTGGACCCCCACTGATCTAATATTGATGACATATCCTAAGGGTAGAACAAGCCAATTAATTTTTTTTTAATATAATTTACCTTGGAAATATTTAGTCATAGTAGATTAAAGGTAGCGCAGATAGAGCCTACTCATAATAAAGACATTTAATTTCCTTGGTTAAGGATGACTACACTGTGTAAATATTTGCAGGCAGGATCGGTGCCACGGCCATTGCTGCCAACCCCATATATATATTTCACTGAAATACAACCAGGCTTTACTAATCTAATATTTACATATGTGATCTAATGCCATCTCGCTTCCTTTACTCATCATTGGTTGTGAATGTCTGCACACAGTGCTGTAGGGGGCAACGTCACATGACGAGGGGTAAGCGGTACCATTGTCAGGGGTTTCCCTATAACCCGTTTTTAGGGCACGTCAATAAGGTGGGGGATGGTGCATCAGTTAGGTCCACACCAATACTGAAGATGTCAGGGTCCACATCCCAGGGTTCGACTGAAAGTAATGGGGGGGAAAAGGAAACCCAAAAGTCATTCTGATTAAGGCAACATACACATGACTGTGTGCGTGTCGCTGAGCCATTATTAAACAGCATGGATGACATCTGTGTGGCCTTTTCCCTGTGCTGATGATGTAACATTTATCAGTCACATTGTACAACAGCAGTTCAGTCCCAGTCAAGTGACTGATCTACAATACCAAGCATAGCCCCGCCCCCTTTAGTATGTACAGCACCATGCTTGGTATTCAGTTAAAAGGCTGCAGCCTCTTCTACCAGCTGATCTGTGACGGTCCTGGCTGTTGGATCCCCACCAATCCCATATTGATGACTTTTCCTAAGAATAGGTCATCAATATGTAAGACTCAGAAAACCCCTTTAAAGAGACAACCTCCCCGGGGTGATAATATGATTTGTCCTGGTCAAGCTTTAACCGTTATACAGCGGCTTCTGCAGAGGAGATATAGTATGAAATGGCGGCCATCCAGGTGATTGTAGTACAAGTAGATCTCGAGGGCGACAGAACAGGAGGTGCTTGTTCAGAGCTGCTTCCTATTATGACTCATAGAGGCGGACATGATGTTGATATGTTTAGATAGAGCTGCATTCACACAGCGCTTTTAGCCTATATTTGGTGAATGGATGCCTATAGGTATGTTTGATCTATATATCAGGAACTTATCTGAGACATATGGCAAATTGTAAGACTCATAAAAGGGAATTATTACACAAGGTAACAACTGTCACGCTTGTGATAGTGACTATAACATACCAGGGTAAAGACGAGGTAATAAAGGGCAGTGGTCGGCAGTAGAAAGAGCAGGATTGTGAACAGCAGGGTCCCGAGAAACAGCTGCAGAAGAAACACAGGGATAGAATCAATGACTAAGACATGATAAATTCATATATCATACACCAAACCATAGAGAAGTACAGCACTGTCAGTGAAGCTCATGAATAACTATATACCAGTCATATTGCTTTATATTCAGTATATAAACTATTCACATGCATTGCTATGTCGCCCTCTGCTGGCAATCTTGAGCTTGTGTACCTGATCCAAGTCATATGAGCAAGAGTCCACCCTCTGCCGAAGGACATTCCACTTCTTACCACGAAACAGACGCCAGAGAGAAGAAAGCCCATGCATCTTCAGGCAGTAAAGTCTGGCGGGTGAGAAAAGCGCAGTCAGACTAAAGGCATTTAGAAATCCCCTGACACTACGTGGAACTGGCCAGTGCCCCTCTGATCACTAGTGCAAGAGCCATAGATATAAATAGGGATTATTCTAAAGAAGTAAGTGATAGGCTGTTTCGTGGGTGGTTTGCTTACCTGGCTCCATACACATAGAAGCAATATATGTGGAAGGTGAGGAGTGCAATGATATCAGAGAGAATAGAGAGCGCCACGGACAGCCCGAGACACGCTGACAATCCGATATACCACAGGATAACCTCAATGAATGGAGACATCAGGCGGATGTAACCTGCAAGCAGTGAACTAGGGTCAGGTATGGGAGTGAGGAAGCCATGAAATACATGCTGTGCATTTACCAGGCAGACACACGGGTGAACAGGTGAACTGTATTAGTGTTTCTGTGCAATATCAGAGCTGTAAGGGTAACTTACTAATCCATAGGTGGATGTGATACATGAAGAATCGCCCCAAGACTTCATCCAACGCCCGGTTCATTTTCAGCCCGGCCGGAGCTCCCATCAACCACTGCAGGAGGCCTTGAAGTTCCACGGCCACACGCTATGGTAGAAACAGGATAAAAAAAATAGAGACAAAATCGATTATGATCAATCCAGAATAAGATCCCCGTACACACCACATAAATAGATATAACTCACATCAGCCACGGGCATGAGAGCATCCGCCAGCTGACCTATGTGGTTCCCCTGATAGAGCCAGGAAATGAGGAAGATGCCGAGGACAATGTCTAGAAGCAGCGACAAGACAATATTGGCCTTTCTATGAAATAAAAGGATAAGCCATCGTCAGAATGACACAAATCTCTTTAGCGGAGCCATCTAAGGCCTGATAGCATAACTATGAGACTATCCACACTCTGGAGGACGAGCAGCGGTTACCTCATGAACGATGTGTGGTCTTGGGCCTTCTGGGGACTGCTGATCACTCGGAGATCCTCCAGACGTCTCCCTAGTTGTTCACAGGTTGACAGCTTGTTCCACAGGAAGGAGAGAGGCTTCCCGCTAAGGATCCTGAAACACAAAGATATGATTAATATATAATATGTATTCAAGGATTTATCTCTCTGCAGCCAGGTCCAACTGGATCACACAGCTATAGCGTGGATATATTTTACTGTATTATAGTCGCACCACCTGCCCCCCCCATGGGTCTACTGAACTATGTATATACCACCGTCAGTGCTGGGGAATGGAGCTGCACATACACATTGCTGCTCTATTCATTGCTATGGGACTGCAAGAGGAAGTTCTTAACTCTTATTCAGCAGTTCAATAGAGATGAATAAAATATTGTGCACGTGTGCGACCTCCTGCTCTATTGCTGCAGCACACAGCATCCCCATTCTCCTGACTGGTGGGGGTCCCAGCAGCCAGACCACCACTGATCAGTTGGGTAGATTTCTGATGACTATAGGACTCCAGTAACTAATGGTTTATAGCATGACCGCATAATTACTGTTAGTTAGTTAGTACTGCAACTCAACCCCATTCACTTGAATGGGACTGAGCTGCTGCTGTACAGTGTGACAGATGAACATGATGTCATTTGTGCGTCATGGAGTCCGCAAGCAGCTGACCAGTGTTGTACCCCCACCGATCACATACTGATGACCTATCCTACAGAAAGGAGCACAAAATATGATGTGAGATGACGTGAAATTCAGGGCACTACCATCACCGCTTTACACGGTTACCTGAGACTGCAGATGCTGGTGATGACCGAGACAAAGAACGATAGAACGACGCACACTGGCACAGACGCTTGCTTCATCAGCTCCACAATAATACTGGCTTCCATACCCTCAGATTGCCAATGTGTCAACCTCACCGGCCCCTCATCATACTTGTCATTGGCAAAGAGCAGCTGGTTCTTGGCCACTGTATTAAACATGGCAGCTACTTCTGAGTGTTCAGAGGCAGCGTGCAGCTCTGACAACATGACCTTCCTCTGATCATAGTAGACAAAGACCACGTCCTCGGAGGCGCCATCCTCCAGTCTCTCAATCTGACAGTCCCAGAACTTGCTGCTGGACTCCCGCGCCATTCGCAGCCAGGGCTGGTGCTTGAAGATGCTGCTCAGTTCCCCCAGAAATTTTTCCATCTTCTCATCTGCCTGGGCTTTACTATGGCTCCAGGTTCCCATGACAGAGAGTCTCATGCCCGTCGACCTCTCCAGCTGACTCAGGCATCGTCTCACATTGGCAGGAATGAAGGGGAACTGCAGAGTAGCCAGCACGACGGCGGAGCGGTGTTCTTCCATCCAGCGCCCGATCAGGAGACCGCTCTCTGCCCCCGAGCAGGCGGTCGGGAAGAAAATCTTTATAGCCATGACTGCAGAGACAAGAGGGGTTTACAAAGTTTGATATGTATCATGTATATAAAAAATATACCCAATACTGGGGCTGCCCTGTTATTAAAGGGGTACTCTGGTCACAGAATTGGGGGCAGAGGAGAGGGGGTCCCATGGGATGTATGAACTGAACATTGGCTGGAAATGAACGCCCCCGTTAGATTCATAGCCAAGAGCCAGACTATGGTAGCCCCACTGAGATGAATAGAGCAGGGGCGCACATTTAGGGCTGAATTGGAGAGGAACCCCCCCTCTAAATTGCTTTGTATGAACATCTGAGGTGACCTCATGGTTATGGCACCCTTTAATGGCAAGGTGACCCCTGTCACGTAGCGGACACTCAAGGCAATCACTTTTAGGAGTTTCCAGTTCAAGGTGACCCCTTTAAACGCCTCCAAGTCAAGACAACCCCTGTAAGACTGAGAGGACCCCTTTAAGAACTTCCCACTCAAGCCAAAAGCCTTTGTTCAAGGCCACCCCTTTAAACTACTTCACAATCGTGGCTGCCCCTTTAAGGGTGACCCCTTTTCATGGTTGCCAGATAACAGGTGCCCATATATACACATTGCCCTGATCGGAGGTAAACAACTCGTATCTCCTCAGCTGCTGTAGAACTACAAGTCCCAGCCCCCAGCAGTGTATTATTAATATACCCCCTAGTGCAGGGCATGCTGTGACTTGTAGTTCCTCTCCTGTGCTCCCGCAGCCCGCGGCTCACCTGGCCTGGAGGCCCCGGAGTCTCCGCTATAGCCAGATGTTACATCCGTCACATGACTCTAATCGCTCCGCAAGGGTTAATTACCCTCATCAGGAGGTCACGCTCCCCGCAAGCTGTCATTCAAATCCACTTCCGGCTTTCCTTACTTCCGTTACTAGGAGACGCCGTGCACCCGAGTAATGAGACCGGCTGAAACACGTGACCGGAATGGATGGTTCCGCGGGAGACAGCGCTTGTGGGTGAATGTTGTGCTAGTATGTCATAGACATTATGGTTCATTATACAACATGGGAAGTAACAGGACAAGGGGTTGTAACATGTTTTCTAATAGCTTTATACTAAGCATTGATACTACTATATACCAAGTACTGTGACATCACTGTGTGTATTATCTCTGTACTGTGACATCACTGTGTGTATTATCTCTGTACTGTGACATCACTGTGTGTATTATCTCTGTACTGTGACATCACTGTGTGTATTATCCCTGTACTGTGACATCACTGTGTGTATTATCCCTGTACTGTGACATCACTGTGTGTATTATCCTGTACTGTGACATCACTGTGTGTATTATCCTGTACTGTGACATCACTGTGTGTATTATCCTGTACTGTGACATCACTGTGTGTATTATCCCTGTACTGTGACATCACTGTGTGTATTATCCTGTACTGTGACATCACTGTGTGTATTATCCCTGTACTGTGACATCACTGTGTGTATTATCTCTGTACTGTGACATCACTGTGTGTATTATCCCTGTACTGTGACATCACTGTGTGTATTATCCCTGTACTGTGACATCACTGTGTGTATTATCCTGTACTGTGACATCACTGTGTGTATTATCCTGTACTGTGACATCACTGTGTGTATTATCCTGTACTGTGACATCACTGTGTGTATTATCCCTGTACTGTGACATCACTGTGTGTATTATCCTGTACTGTGACATCACTGTGTGTATTATCCCTGTACTGTGACATCACTGTGTGTATTATCTCTGTACTGTGACATCACTGTGTGTATTATCCCTGTACTGTGACATCACTGTGTGTATTATCCCTGTACTGTGACATCACTGTGTGTATTATCTCTGTACTGTGACATCACTGTGTGTATTATCCTGTACTGTGACATCACTGTGTGTATTATCCCTGTACTGTGACATCACTGTGTGTATTATCCTGTACTGTGACATCACTGTGTGTATTATCCTGTACTGTGACATCACTGTGTGTATTATCTCTGTACTGTGACATCACTGTGTGTATTATCCCTGTACTGTGACATCACTGTGTGTATTATCTCTGTACTGTGACATCACTGTGTGTATTATCCTGTACTGTGACATCACTGTGTGTATTATCCCTGTACTGTGACATCACTGTGTGTATTATCTCTGTACTGTGACATCACTGTGTGTATTATCCCTGTACTGTGACATCACTGTGTGTATTATCCCTGTACTGTGACATCACTGTGTGTATTATCTCTGTACTGTGACATCACTGTGTGTATTATCCTGTACTGTGACATCACTGTGTGTATTATCCCTGTACTGTGACATCACTGTGTGTATTATCCTGTACTGTGACATCACTGTGTGTATTATCTCTGTACTGTGACATCACTGTGTGTATTATCCTGTACTGTGACATCACTGTGTGTATTATCTCTGTACTGTGACATCACTGTGTGTATTATCCCTGTACTGTGACATCACTGTGTGTATTATCCCTGTACTGTGACATCACTGTGTGTATTATCCTGTACTGTGACATCACTGTGTGTATTATCCCTGTACTGTGACATCACTGTGTGTATTATCTCTGTACTGTGACATCACTGTGTGTATTATCCCTGTACTGTGACATCACTGTGTGTATTATCCCTGTACTGTGACATCACTGTGTGTATTATCTCTGTACTGTGACATCACTGTGTGTATTATCCTGTACTGTGACATCACTGTGTGTATTATCCCTGTACTGTGACATCACTGTGTGTATTATCCTGTACTGTGACATCACTGTGTGTATTATCTCTGTACTGTGACATCACTGTGTGTATTATCCTGTACTGTGACATCACTGTGTGTATTATCCTGTACTGTGACATCACTGTGTGTATTATCCTGTACTGTGACATCACTGTGTGTATTATCCTGTACTGTGACATCACTGTGTGTATTATCTCTGTACTGTGACATCACTGTGTGTATTATCCTGTACTGTGACATCACTGTGTGTATTATCCCTGTACTGTGACATCACTGTGTGTATTATCCCTGTACTGTGACATCACTGTGTGTATTATCCTGTACTGTGACATCACTGTGTGTATTATCCCTGTACTGTGACATCACTGTGTGTATTATCCCTGTACTGTGACATCACTGTGTGTATTATCTCTGTACTGTGACATCACTGTGTGTATTATCCTGTACTGTGACATCACTGTGTGTATTATCCCTGTACTGTGACATCACTGTGTGTATTATCCTGTACTGTGACATCATTGTGTGTATTATCTCTGTACTGTGACATCACTGTGTGTATTATCTCTGTACTGTGACATCACTGTGTGTATTTTCTCTGTAATGTGACATCATATTTTGCATTATTCCTCTTCATTAGGGAGACCATAACATTCCTAATAATTTCATCTACTGAGTTGAAGCTGAAGCAGGTCCCTATTCTAAGTCTTGCTATGGCGTCTCACTTTTCTCCTGGTTTCCAGTACCACAGGTCTCTTGGTGCCATTTCATTGTATCAACTTCTTCCCTGCTGTCAGTACCTTTTGGTGCCCCAGGTATAAAGTTGTTGTATGGTTTTTTTTTAAACCCCTGATTCTGATGTTACCCCTGTGTCGTTCACATGACCATGGACCGTATATCACATGACCATGGACCGTATATCACATGACCATGGACCGTATATCACATGACCATGGTTAGAATTTCATCCACTAGAGGTAAGCTGAATGAATGACAGCAAGCACATTTCTAGAAAACCGTGAGGAATTGTTACACAAAGTATATTGGAAAATTGTACAACTTTTCATTATACAAACAATAACATTTGTTTCTCAATATTGGTCTGAAAGTAGTGAACTCCTTTACAGGACTGAGGGGCCGTTCACACGGAGTAACGTGGCACACATTGTGCTCCAAATACACGTGTAAAATCTATTTTGTATAACGCGCGTAATTTTGCATGCGATATATGGAAAAAAAGCCATTGAACTCAATGGCTTACTGGATTTTCCACGTGTATTTGGAGCACAATGCGCGCCACTTTACTCCGTGTGAACGGCCCCCCAGGGTGCTAAAACCTTCCCTTAAGAGCTTTTCCCATCTTTAATTAATAGATACTTTGTAATAATGGGGACATTATTAATGCATTTACAACTTGACTCATGACGGCTAGAAAAAGCGCTTAGTGCACAAAGTGATCGTCGCCTGATGCTACACACATGTGCACCTCTCCCTATGCTGGCTGGTTTTACATTTTTGGAATAAAGTGGACCTTTCTACACATGCTCCTTCTTTTTGCACTGCATTTACAACTTTGCCATAATGACAATAAAAGTAATGGTATACTTAGTAAATGTAACAATGCACTGAAGAATAGAATGCGATAACACAGCAGTGTGATGATATAAAGCAGATACACAGTGTGGGCTGATAATAAATAGTGTATTGTAGTGGAGCTCAAAGTAATCATATAATGGCCCAGTCTAATAAGGCAGTAATGTTATTACAGGCCGGACAGTATAATAGTGCAGTCACCTTATTACAGGCCAGACTGTGTCATGATACTTTATAGTAACTTAATAACTCCCACTTAGTAATGCAATAAAGCTAAACTGCCCTACATAACGCTGAACGCCAGCCGTGCCCCATCTAACATATCACCGTTACCCAGAGCGGTATTATAAATGGACGACGGTGACTTATATTAATAAAATGACAGTATATATAGTATATACTCACAGACAGCACAGAGAACGTAACTTACAGCATAGCAGACCTGGACCACTACAGATAACAAGGAATCCGCCCTCCTTCCAGGGCTACGGGGAAACCGCCCAGAGCTGCTCATGTGCTGATGTTGTAAAAAAGTTATACTGCCATATGGACTAATAATTACTGAAGGGGGCACTGTGTATGGGGAAGCCTGTGTGACACTGATCATGGGGGAACTGTTCTATGTTTGGTAGCACTCTGACCGGCACAGATAATGGGAGTAATATGAAGGATATGATGGGTGTCCATGCGGAGTCAAGGTCCATTTTCGAGGCACCTACATTGCAAAAAAAAAGTAGGAGTGAGAATTATTAAGAGATTGGAGTAGGAAACATCTATCTTAATAAAGTCTGGAAGTGTTGTAGATTTACTATATAGCACACTCCAGGTTTCTGGCATGAGTTATAGTAAATTTGTTAGGCTGAGGCCCCACTCCACCCTTGTTCATATTAAGGGGCAAGTGGGGCACAAAAAGAGGGAAATGACGTACCAAAGATGGGAATGGACACAGACGGACAGTGCTCTGTTTGCATCCTTCACTCTACTATCATTAATGCCTGCTGCTGTCATCCTATGATAGATAAGCACAACGGACTACATGTCATAACAGTAGTGTGAATATACTCTAAGGCTATTTTACATTGTAGTCGGAGACTCCGTCACAGCGTCCATCTAAGTCTCTGGAAGAAAAAGTCCTGCGTGCGCCACTCATCCAGCACTGTCAGTAAAAAGACAATGGACACCCAACAGACCCCATTATAGTCAATGGGTCTGTCAGTCTCCGTTTGTGTCTGCTATTCATTAGTCTAGTCCTCCGATGGACCAGAACAACAGACACCCCAGCACAGATGTGAATATAACCAAACTCTTATGTACAGAACTTGTGCCCGCTGATTTATCCTACACAAAAAACACATAAGATTGGAGCTAAATATATATTTAATGCTGCACTTATCATAGCATATAAGTATCTGTGAAACAAAAGCATAAAATAGTAAAAATACAAATATAGATAGATATTATGGCTGAGACTCAAACCACACATGTACATAAAACACCATTTATAGGACACCATTGGTGTTGTCATGTCACAGATCCAGCACATTGGGGAAAGTGATTGTCATGTGTCAGACCTGCGTAGTTGCTGGTTTTTCATATACTAATACTATAATACTGCCCCCATGATTTATCTGATCTGCTAGGGGGTAGAGTCAATTTCTGATTCACTTATCATTCTGGTATCTAAGATGGGGCATCTCCGGATCTACGAGGGCTGCTGGGCGTGTAGTATGGCTTTGCGCGATACTTGTAAACCTTCACACAGTTATCACCAGAGTCGGCCACATATAGGAGCCCAAAAGGAGAGCATGTTATTCCTGCTGGTTTACAAAGGCCCTGAGAAACGATGCATATGTGGGACCCGCTGGATGGAAAGAGGGTGACATTCTTTTTTTGGGCATCCGCGACTAAGATATTTCCTTCAGGATCGGAACATATCCCTGCTGGGTTTCCAAACTCATGTTGGTAATTTTCTGAAAGGGATCCAGTACATTTTAGGTTCGTTGTAAATAACTTGACATCTCCGCACTCTTCACTAACTGCGAAGCCCCCATCTGACATCGAGCAAATATATTGAGGTCCCTGGAGTCCTGAGACTTTTTTGACGCCGTGAATACGATGGGTTCTGTCCACATGGAAGGCTTGCACTTCCCCAGACATGTATTCTGCCACTAGGAGTCGTCCAGAGGAGTCCACAGCAATGCCCTTTGGAGACTTAAAATGGCCACCCACTTTAATCCAAGGTGGATGTGAATTTGGACTGTAAATTCGGACTATCCCCTCAGCTATGTCAGTGACGGCTACGGCGCCAAAACGAGTCATGGTAACGCAGTCTGGAAGAAAGAGGACATCATCAGAGCAATGGAAGGACTGGGTAGGTTTCCCATGACTATTCAGTAAATGGATATAGGGGCCATTATCACCACATACATAGAGGGTGCCATCTGAGCACCAGTGAACGGAAGACGCACCGCCTTTCCTTGGCACCGAGATTTTTTGGGTGAGTTCATCCTGGCGGAACAAGAGCAGGTTGCCCACGTCTTCAAGGTCTCGGCAGACTTGAGTGGTTTTTTTGGAGAGCTGCTGTACATGTGACGGCTTCAAGAGACCAAGGCCAGGCTGAGACGATAGAAGGGGGACGGCTTTTTGAAGAGTGTTCTGTGACGCTACCTGAAGACTCCTGACTGTGCGGACTAGATCTTCCTTTTGGCGGGAAAATTCCAGAGAGCTGTCCATCATTCTGAAAAAGACAACAAATTATCCTGCAAATCGGGACCTTATAACATTCAAATACATCTACAAAATTCAGTTTTTGGTGAAAAGTCCCAATGATTAGGTTTGCAGAGCACAGTACTGGCCGGAGGTCTTGTTCCTTCGCTTACCCTGCTTTACGTTGATCGGGTCCAATTGGGGACCTGACATATGGAAACATAATCCACTTAAAAAGCGGAAACCACGGACCCCATAGACTACTGTACAATGGGGTCTGCTGGGTTTCCGTCCGAAAAAGGTGGAAATATTCAGACTGCAGGAGTTTTCTCTCCACATTGTTTAAGCAGATTCAAGGATGGAAACCCCGAATGGAATCCGGCGCAGGTGCGACCGAGCCTAACCCTGTAATTCTGAAACCAGTTTGTCTCTATTTTCTATCCGTAGTTTAGAGCATGGACACAAAAATGATTTTGTTCCATTACTTACAAGTGATATATAGAGCCGCTCCAGGCCAGTCCGTATCCTGGTAGTGAGTGATAATCTGCCTCTCCCTATCTAATCTACTAAACACACTTCCCTAGATATAATGTTGTTGGAGACCAAGATTAAGCAACAACTATTAACAAGGAGCTAAATACACAGGACAGACATTGACTCCATGGCTAGCTGACATTCCTCCTCTCCCCTCTGACATGGGATATATCACTGGTTAATCGGCAACTTCCCTTTAACTCTTCATCATAACCAACGTGTGATCTATATGTGATATACTGTCTATAACACAGATGTTCCCAGAACAACGTGTGAGCCATATGACCCCCAATAACAATGTACTACCTATAGAAGCCACCATATAAATATACTAGCTATGGAAACCCTACAACAATGTACCAGCCATACAAGCCCCATAACAATATACTACATATACAAGCCCCCATATACATGGACCAGCCATAGAAGCCCCGCGACAATATAAACCCCATATAAACATACCAACTATAGAAGCCCCATAACAATGGAGTAGCCATACGAGCCCCCCTATAAATGTACCAGCCATAGAAGCCCATATAACAATGTACTAGCCATACAAGCCCATATAACAATGTACTAGCCATACAAGCCCCTGCATGGAAGACTTTTCTCTCTTCCGGTTTCAGTATGAAAACACTGGACGCTATTATAATCTATAGGTCTGTGTGTGTCCACAGTAACCGCTATTTTAGCGTTACATCGTTCGGGCGCGGAGAACTGTGTGCAGATGTGAACCGAACCTAAATCATACATGCCAATTCTCCCGAAATGTCTGTGAGGTTCCCACAAAAAGGGGTGAAGTCCCGGAACAATGGGCAAATCCACTGGGTCGTATTATCTGTGACGTGAACACTTTGTGTTTCACTCGTGTCACAATATAAGGGTACGACTGTCACATTACACGTCTGTGTCACAATATAAGGACATGACTGTCACATTACATGTCTGTGTCACAATATAAGGACACGACTGTCACATTACACGTCCGTGTCACAATATAAGGACATGACTGTCACATTACACGTCCATGTCACAATATAAGGGCCTGAATGTCACATTACACGTCCGTGTCACAATATAAGGACATGACTGTCACATTACACGTCCGTGTCACAATATAAGGACACGACTGTCACATTACACGTCCGTGTCACAATATAAGGGCCTGAATGTCACATTACACGTCTGTGTCACAATATAAGGACATGACTGTCACATTACACGTCCGTGTCACAATATAAGGACATGACTGGCACATTACACGTCTGTGTCACAATATAAGGACACGACTGTCACATTACACGTCCGTGTCACAATATAAGGACATGACTGGCACATTACACGTCTGTGTCACAATATAAGGACATGACTGGCACATTACACGTCCGTGTCACAATATAAGGACATGACTGTCACATTACACGTCCGTGTCACAATATAAGGGCCTGAATGTCACATTACACGTCCGTGTCACAATATAAGGACATGACTGTCACATTACACGTCCGTGTCACAATATAAGGACATGACTGGCACATTACACGTCTGTGTCACAATATAAGGACATGACTGGCACATTACACGTCTGTGTCACAATATAAGGACATGACTGGCACATTACATGTCTGTGTCACAATATAAGGACATGACTGGCACATTACACGTCTGTGTCACAATATAAGGACATGACTGTCACATTACATGTCTGTGTCACAATATAAGGACATGACTGGCACATTACACGTCTGTGTCACAATATAAGGACATGACTGGCACATTACACGTCTGTGTCACAATATAAGGACATGACTGGCACATTTCATAGCCATGTCACAAATCGAGCTGATTGGTTGCTATAGGCAACTGCCCCACTGACTATCAATAACATTGTTTTCTCTACACGTACAAATGACGTCATATGGTCACATGACGCTCTCAAGTCACGTGACTGGGAAGGCGTGGCACTGCTTGTAAGACGGTCATGCCATATGAGGAGAAGTTATAGCCCGTGCAGTGCAAGGAGAACACGGAGGGTTATGAGGAGCGAGGTGAACAATATAAACTGCTAAACCTAAAAGAAACCGGCCCTGATTTCATCACACACCATTTGCCAGTACCAAACATGGCGACGTACGGTGTTCCGCATTGACCAAAATAGTACATATCCTTACGTTACATGACGGCTCCTCCAGTGGCCCCGCCTATTCACCGGCGTGTTCATTGATTGGAGGGCCTGGCTGTCAGTCTAACTTTGCAGACAGCTGATTGGCTGAACGTGTGTCCACCTCGGCACAGCTGCGTTCCTGTGACTAGGGCTGTGCTGTAGGTGAGTGTGTGGCTGTGTGTTGTGTCAGTAGTTGTATGTGCCTAGTATGGCGGGGGTTGTGCAATGTCAGGGTTAGTGCTGTGATATTATAGAGGGTGCACACATAGAATATCCATGGTTCTCTGTATGTGGTGCAGGTGGCACCATCGTGCAACTTTACAGCCTATTGAAATGTGCTAAGGTTGCATGAAGGTCCCTGAATCTTACCATCGGTGGTCTCGCACGCTCTAGAATAGTCATGGTGGGTTGCCTCATTGTTATGGCCGCCGTCCTACAACTTTGCATGGTGACATGCTATTTATAGTGTCAAAATTGACCATGAGCGTGCCGTGCCTGTAATATGGTGCACAATATGGCGCTGTAATGCATCTACATAGACCCCTGTGGGGTTCTTGAAGGAGAAGGAGTAGTCAGAGGGAGGGGACGGGTTTGGGAGTTCTATGGTGTCTCATGCCATTCACTTGCCATCTTGTAGGTTGGGTAGTCAGCACATGGTTCAGGATCTTTGCCCTCGGCCATCTGCCTCACCAGCTGTTGCTTATGTCCACGTCCCAGCATGCTCTGCCAGCCCGTGGACATGCAGGCATTTGTAGTGCCACAACAGATGGTGAGATATAAGGTTGTAGGACGTGTTGCACTGTCTTTAGATACAATTATAGATTATTATGTTGGGCAGGGGCCCTTTAAATAGAGGCATTGCCTCCCCCAAAGAGTAAAGACAGAAGAGGGCGCCGAGTAGATTGGATTTATATACGCTATGCCACATCCTCCGACATCCTGAATACAGCTAGGGTGGTCGATAAGAAGAACCCTCTCTATTCGGAAAGACAATGGACACCCTAAGTCTTCTGTCACACTAACATTTGGGGATTCGGTCTCCCTGTCCCCTTAAGATTTGCAAGCAGGACTTTTCTCTAAACCGATTTTGGGCGGAAAGCGGGCAAAGAAGGAGAACGAAAACCTGAACGTTACTGCGAGCCTAGTGTCAGGCAAAGCAGCGTCCCAAGATCACTGCTTGAGTAGAAGTCGCAGCCGGAGAAACTTTGGGGTCACAGGTCAATGCCATTGATAGAAGAGTCACAGGGTGATGTGCGGTCACTTCATGGGAGTCACAGCCCAAGCCTTACCAAATAACACACATCAGGGGACTTATCATTCCCTCTGTGCCAGTTTTCTGGCCAAGGGGGATGATATTGTAGTCCACATTTGGCACTTTCTTGCACCCTAACCCCTGTTCTGCACCTCGCTAACCACATTGTGCGAACGGGGGTGGGGCAGCGACACCTTGGCTCGAGATATTCATCATATATAACTATCGTAGCTCTTGCACACTGCACCGATTGGGGCCTTTATTAAGACTGGTGTATGAAACGTGTTACTAAATCTGCCCCACTGGGATGATGATTATTTTTTGCAAGTGATCATTGGACATTTGCTTGTTCTCTGCAATGCTTCTTCTCTCCACCAGATGGCAGTGATGACTTTCTGGCCATAAGTAATAACACTAGTGCTGTGTATAATGGGAGGCAATAGATTTAGGATTTCTTTACCTCTCTTTTGGGTGGGTGCAGTTAATAATAAAAGTTATTACTGTCTCAACTGTATCAGTAGGGTTGGGTCTTTTTTTTTTTTTGCACAATTATACAATGGATCATTAGTTTGGGACAGTCCCATAGCGAAGGGGTAACTTGCTGATTGCAGAAGGTTGTGAATGTTGAGACCCCCACACTCAGGAGAAGAGTCCGCTGTATCCCAAAATGAATTTAGCAGTTGGTCACGCTTGTGCAACCACTGGCTGGGGATAGTCAAATCCTGTACTTGGCTATCTCCTGCAGTCCCCAAAAGAATGAATGGAGTGAGAACATGCATGCTTGGCCTGTCGTACCATTCAGACAGGGAAATGGGCCCTTGTTCTCATGATCCAGAGGGCCCAAGCTCTCAGACACCCCACAAATCAGCAGGTTATCTTCTATCCTGTAGATATGGGGTAACTTTACAATAAGCAGAATACCCCTTTAAATCTCCAGATCCCTACATTGAAGGGGTTTTCCATAAAAATTGTCAGGTAAAATAAAAAAGTAGTGATACCCCCTACCCCTGTCCTATCCCTTGTAGGCACTGACCAGGCGTGAAATAAAGTGGCTCAGGTGATTGCTGTGGCCAATCACTGGCCTGTTGGCTGGTGACGTCACTACTAACACGTTGTCGGTACCCGCCATGTGACTGCTGAGGCCAGTGATTGGTTGCAGAGGTCATCTGACCTGCTTACAATTTTCTTATAACATCAGGCTCCGGACCAGATCCCCTATATTAATGTATTAAAGGGGTTGTCCAGAGAGTAGTACCTGGTTCTGGGGTTTACTTATGATGAATCCAGGGGTCCTGATGACATCATTACCCCCAGGTCATGTGATCCAAAGCAGCGTTCCACCCCTCCTCCGATATTCACAGGTATAGTCAGGCAGCGCAAAGGTAACCAATTACCTGGGAGTAGAGGGTAGAGCGCTACGTCGTGACGTCGCCAATACCATGCGTCCATCATATACGATCCTGGGACCAAGTAAGTAAATGACACCTCCCTGGACAATCCCTTTCAGGGTAAGTTCACACGGAGTTTTTTTTAGTCAGGATTTTGAGGCCGAATTCGCCTCAAAATTCTGACCAAAAAGATGGCTCCCTTTGAAATCAATGGGAGCCGCTCAGGTCTTTGTTCCGGCTCCCGGAAAAAAGAACGGACATGCTCATTCTTCAGGCTTATTCGCCTCATATTTAGCTTGAAGACACTCCTTCCTCCGGACTAGGGCCATTCATTGGGCCTAATCCGGAGCAGAGTACGCGACTGGGTACTGGTGCAGTGTATCGGCATTCAGTCGCGGCTACCTGTTTTTTGGTCCGGTCCAAAAAACCCTGTGAGAACTTACCCTAAATGTGGTTGCTGCGTCTAATTCCCAGGGCAAGTGGGTGAAAAGTAGATAGGGTGAAGGGGGCTAAGAATAGGGGTGAGTCCTAATAAATTCGGGTCTCTGGCTCCTGTTTCACTATTTTTCCATATAGATTTAGTTCTCCCCTTGACTCTTTAGCATCCGCTTGACTGTCAATGAATTGATTTCCCACCCGGACGCCCACAATCCCTGTATTACGGAGCAGCGCCTGCTATATGTCAGGTTGGATACCGTGCGGCGTTATGTTCGCCGTATGTGTCACATGTGCTAAAATTTCTAAGGGGAGCTAAACGCGGCTAAAAGTTGGGAGCGGGGAGTAAATGGCCTAT
Organism: Leptodactylus fuscus; assembly: GCF_031893055.1. Classification (NCBI taxonomy): domain Eukaryota; kingdom Metazoa; phylum Chordata; class Amphibia; order Anura; family Leptodactylidae; genus Leptodactylus; species Leptodactylus fuscus. The sequence goes on along the minus strand of NC_134272.1, from coordinate 11,364,489 downwards.
TTCCCGTCATGTCGCTGACAGATTCCAGCTGCTGTACGTTAACGCGTCGCTCCCAGTCCTGTCATGTCACGTACTATGGGACTCGCAATGTACAGCTGGCCCCCCCGGCAATAAACTGGTTAAAGTCTCCCCTAATATTCGCCGTGTGTGAGGATTTGGCAGAGCGCTCTTTTTGCCTAGGAGGAAGCCCCGTTCTACGTCCCCCTCCCCTCCTCCTGCTGAATATTTCATCCCATCTGAGGAAGAATTAATGGAAGGAGACGCTCTCTGCTCTTCATCCATTAAAAGCAGCCCTAGGAGGCATCGCCTTGGTCCGTCTCATGTGCCCGCCGAGTGCCAGAGGCAGGGAGCCTCCCCTGAGGGTGAGTGCAGGCAGGAAAGAGCACCTCAGCCATCCCCCCCGGGGAGCGCAGGAGGAGCGCGAGCAAAGGGGAGACCGGGCCAAGACCAGGAGCCTTCCTACATCATTCATGGCCCTCCAGTCCTCGCCGCCTTTCAACTTGTCAAAATAATATCTGCTATGCGGAAAAGCTGGGTGATATCCAATATGGCTGCCGTTACCGCTCACCCAGCTTTTCTGTGTCGATAATCGTTGGTCCCCAGCTTTCTCAGGATCGGATGATAGATAGGGATGACGCTTGGGTCCGTGTTTATTGTAGGACTTAAGAAAGCTGTATAAACTGGACTCATGGGTGTAATGGTTGTCACCCAACTTTTCCAAGGATCGGATATGACAGATGGGGTAAATCCTGTGCCTATGTTTATTGCAGACTTGCTATTCAGGGTCTGAGAAAGTTGTATAAGCTGGACTGTATGGAGTAATAGTTGTCACCCAAATTTTTTGGGATCAGATATGGCCTATGGGGTGAAACATGGGTCCATGTTTGTGACAGACCTGAAGGGTTTGTAAGTTGTAATAGTGGCCACACAGCTTTCCCAGAATCAGATATTATGGAGGGCAGTAAATTTAGGATCCATGTTGACTGCAGACTTGCCATTCCAAGGCTGGGAAATCTGTGGTAATGGATGGCACCCAGCTTTCTGGGATGAATCTAGGATCCATATTTACTGTAGACTTTCTGTTCAGGGTTTGAGAAAGCGGTGTAAGTGGCAATGGTGGGGTTAATAATTGTCACACCGCTTTCCCAGGATCGGATATTTCAGATGTGGGTGAATGAAAGGCCTATGTGTAATGCAGACTTGCCATTCAAGGTCTGAGAAAGCTGTGTAATATATATTATAGATGGGGTTAAAGCTAGGACCATGATTACTGCAAATTTGCCATTCATGGGCGAAGAAAGCTGTGTTAACTGTAGTGGAGGTGATAATGGTTGACACCCCGCTTTTTTGGGAAGGGATATGCAGGATTGGGGTTACTCAAGGACCCGTACTTACTGAAGATCATTTTCCCGTTGCGACACCAGTGTACGACGAAGTCTAAATTTAACCCCTTGTGCATGTCTTCTGGCAGGTCACCGGCCATGCTCCACATGTACAGGAAGTGCTCGCTCTCGGAGAGGCTGATCCGCACTATCTCCTCCATCCGCTCTCTGCCGGGAGATACAGTAGAGTCCCTTATACGCAAGGTGAGTGTAACCTGTCATGTCAGACGTGGCGCCCGTCCTCGTACCACGCTGTTATATAGTAACTCCAGCCCTTTATTAGTTACATCTATTTCTTGGAAAGCTGTGTGGCAACCAATATGGCTGCCTGTAGTTTTCCCTGTGGCCATGACTTGACTTTCCTAGGCTCCTGCATGTCTTACTGGACAGGTGGGTACTGTACGATGGTTGGCTGTGATGTATGACATTAGGTTACTTTGTTCTGTTTCCACAGGGGGTCGATGTCAATAGCCCTCATGATACCCTGATGCCGCTACACAGTGCCTGTATGGTGTGCGATGCCGACTGCGTGGAGCTGCTCTTGGAGCACGGGGCAAATGTCAGTAGGTTATACCTTCTTAAAGGGATACTCCAGGTCTATGACCATAAAGCTGTTTTCTAGGGCTTAGGCCTCCTCCCTATGACCGTGTGCACAGTCAGTGTTTTTTGTATACAGGATAACCTCATAGACCTCTCCACCCCCCTGCAGGTGAACGCTCTCGATGGCTACCAGCGCACAGCCCTGCACTACGCAGCAGAAAAAGACGAGACGTGTGTGGAGATCCTCCTGGAGTACAGCGCTGACCCCAATGCCCCGGATGGTAACCAGGACACTCCCTTACACTGGGCCGCTTTCAAAAACATGGACGGCTGTGTACAGGCCTTACTAGAGGGGGGTGCAAAGGTCAATGCCAGAGACTACAACCAGGACACCCCACTAAGCTGGGCAGTTATGAAAGGTAACCTAGAGAGCGTGCGGCTGCTCCTGGAATATGGGGCACAGCCCGACACGGCTAACCTCAAAGGTCAGTACCCAGCTGGGCGACTAGCAGTCCTGATGGGTAGAGGCCTGGGTGGTGAGCGGGAGGAGGAATGCCTGGAACTCCTGCACAGAGCTTGTGGTACCCTCAGGCTGAGAAGAGAAGGAGGTGTGCCCCCTGAGGCCGCCCGTGATACCCAGCTTTGTCAGCGTCTTGCCAAATTGTGCTCAGTCCCAGGCTCTTTGAAAGCTTTGGCAAGGCGGGCGGTGAGGGGCAGTCTTGGGGAACGTCAGCTGTCTCAGGTGGTGACTGAGTTGCCTATTCCTAAATCTATACAGGACTTTGTTCTGCTGCTGCACTGAGAACATTGGACTATACAAATATAAAAGACATCTGACGTCCTCGGTGTCCCCTGAGCTGGACCCATTGTTCGCACAGTGACCTCCTTGCCTTCATGGTGAATTTGTTGGTCATGACTCCTAAACATGTTAATGTATGGGGTCATTTAAAGACTATGGTGCCTCATACAGAAGAGAACCGGTTTTGGCAGCCTATAATATTATTGACCCCACAGAGGACCACATGGAACTGTGAGACCCCGCAACGTGGTGATGAGATATCACTGGGGAAGGAACAATGAACCATAGTATGTCCTATTGTGTCTTGGCCTGGTTGTATAGGATTGGGATGGGGTGATTGTGTCATGTCTGCCTAAACAAAGTTTCACCTAAGTAAACCATTAGAGAAATCTGACTACTATTGGGATGATCTGAGGACTGGCGGGATGTGACTGCAGACAAGCAGCTTCTGTTCTGGGCTACTGTCCCATATGCTGTCAGTGCCTGCTCATAGTCACGTCATGTCATACTGGCTGGTTAATAGGGATATGCAGAGCTTGCAGTCTTTCACATAGGGTTGTGAGGTAGTGTATCTAAAAAGCAGCCTTGGCTTTTGCCTCCTTAGCACGCAGCCTCGTCTTCTACATCCTTAGCACACAACCTTCTCTTCTGCCTCCTTAGCACGCAGCCTTGGCTTTTGCCTCCTTAGCACGCAGCCTCCTCTTCTGCCTCCTTAGTACGCAGCCTTGGCTTTTGCCTCCTTAGCACGCAGCCTCCTCTTCTGCCTCCTTAGCACACAACCTTCTCTTCTGCCTCCTTAGCACGCAGCCTCCTCTTCTGCCTCCTTAGCACACAACCTTCTCTTCTGCCTCCTTAGTACGCAGCCTTGGCTTTTGCCTCCTTAGCACGCAGCCTTGTCTTCTGCCTCCTTAGCACGCAGCCTCGTCTTCTCCCTCCTTAGCACGCAGCCTCCTCTTCTGCCTCCTTAGCACGCCGCCTCCTCTTCTGCCTCCCTAGCACGCAGCCTTGTCTTCTGCCTCCTTAGCACGCAGCCTTGTCTTCTGCCTCCTTAGCACGCAGCCTTGTCTTCTGCCTCCTTAGCATGCAGCCTCGTCTTCTGCCTCCTTAGCACGCAGCCTCCTCTTCTGCCTCCTTAGCACGCAGCCTTGTCTTCTGCCTCCTTAGCACGCAGCCTTGTCTTCTGCCTCCTTAGCACGCAGCCTTGTCTTCTGCCTCCTTAGCACGCAGCCTCGTCTTCTGCCTCCTTAGCACGCAGCCTCGTCTTTTGCCTCCTTAGCACGCAGCCTCGTCTTCTGCCTCCCTAGCATGCAGTCTTTTCTTCTGCTTCCTTAGCACACAGCCTTGTCTTCTGTCTTCCTAGCACGCAGCCTCGTCTTCTGCCTCCTTAGTACGCAGCCTCGTCTTCTACATCCCTAGCACGCAGCCTCGTCTTCTGCCTCCTTAGCACGCAGCCTCGTCTTTTGCCTCCTTAGCACGCAGCCTCGTCTTCTACATCCCTAGCACGCAGCCTCGTCTTTTGCCTCCTTAGCACGCAGCCTCGTCTTCTGCCTCCTTAGCACGCAGCCTCATCTTCTGCCTCCTTAGCACGCAGCCTCGTCTTCTACATCCCTAGCACGCAGCCTTGTCTTCTGCCTCCTTAGCATGCAGCCTTGTCTTCTGCCTCCTTAGCACGCAGCCTCATCTTCTGCCTCCTTAGCACGCAGCCTCGTCTTCTACATCCCTAGCACGCAGCATTCTCTTTGTCACATCTTGGTAAAGGCAGCAGTTGTTCCCCATATCCTGGATACAATACATATGGCGTCTTCCTCCTTCCTGATCTACAGCTGCTGTGACTACAGAGACCAGGATTGCTGGGTGATATTTTATAACCTCCTTGTGCCCATACAGGTAACTACGACTGCCTACTACAGGACCAGAAATGATGATCCTACACAATGATTATGTGCGTGTTAATAAGTTCCAAGTGAAAATGATTCTATATTTAGGATTTTGTGTCATTAGTTATTAAATTCTGGAACTATATGAGAATATTCGTCAGCGTTATATCTGCAAGAATGGCGCTGCTTTTATCTGGACCATGGTTTTACTTGCTGTAGACTTATCTCAGGGTTCTGTGTACATCTGCAGCATAGCTTCTGTCTATAGTAAGAGGAGTTGTAAGACAGCGCCTCTTTCGTCAATAGACTGTGTCTGGTATTGCACCATTGGCTTAAGTGTGGCTGGCCTGCAATACCGTATATACCCTATAGAAAAAAAAGTGGCGCTCTTTCTGTAAAGACAAAAAAAATCCCTTTTTTTGTAACAAGGACGGGCAGTCACAGCTTGTTCTTAGAGGCCAGCATTGTCTGTATGGAAAATACTATGGAAAAAGTGCCAGTGCAGGATGTAGTTACCTGTAGATATCAGGTGACACTTCCATCCACATCCATCATACTGTATCGGCCACATGCAGCTGCTGCGCCATGATCATGCACCCTTAAAGGGATTGTCTGGCTCCAAATCACATTTTCATACTGATGACCAGATAGGTCAAGTTAGGCCATTGGTATTGCACCCATACCCTGCACAGATCAGCTGATCAGTAGTCTCTGGGTGCTAGTGGATAGGACATCATTTGGGGCCACCCCTTTAAATCACAATTGTCATATGCTGCAGCCTCGTGTTGCAATTTTTACCACTCGCAACCCTATAGCTTATCTTCTGTTCTGAAATGGTTAAAGGGTTCTGTAGACAATAACAGATTGTCCCTGTGGGCAATATCCTGGCGTTCCCTCATTATACCACGTACTCCACCCTCTCCATTGACCTTTACAGAGATTCCCGCAGCCACGAGGATGCACTTGTCACTCACTCTCCATACTTGAGTTGTAAGAAATCCTCCTTCCAGCTCAGCAGAGGTTAAATGAAGCAAGGGTAGGAGATATGTAGGGCAGTGTATTTGGGAACTTCATAGGGGTAGATGAACCCAAATGACTGGGTATAGAATTAACCCCTTATACTTACAGGCCAGACACTGGTTGGAGATTTTTTAGAATGAGAGGGGATACTTTAATGGGGATACCTTATTAGGGGCTCTTGTCCCATATACCCACGATAGGGGATAAGTGTCACATCACGGGGGGTCCGTCTTCCAGATCCCCTATGTCATCAATGTGTTTGCATGACCGCCACTCCATTCGCTGCTTACTGGGACTGTAATCTCCGGCAACCCCATAGCAGTGAATGGTGCGCCATTCATGCAAGCACATGATAAGGTTCTCCTTATGACTTGGGAACCCCATAGTTGGACCCCCAGGGATGTGACACTTATTCTCTATCTTATCCATAGAAATAAGTGTCTTTAATGGGATAACCCCCTTTAAGAGAGGTTATCCAAGATTGTATATTAATAGGCCATCAATATGGAATCGCTAGGGGTTAGACATCCCAATTGATAAGTTGATATCTGGAGCAAATAGTGCATGGCTCTGTACACTGTGTAGTGTATATACTCCCATTCAAGTGAATGCATCCAGCTCTGTATATGTGCAGATCACCCCCACCCCCACCAATCCTGATATTGATGACCTGTCACCCAGCTTTCTAGCATTTCAGAATGACCTATCCATCTGTCGCTGTAGTGTAGTCATTCAGCTGTCACCCTACTTTTCCAGAAACACGTGTCTAAGATGGAGCTAAGTGGAGTCTTACGATGGCTTTCTTCAAGGACGTCTATTGTTGGTGATGTTCTGACTGCAGAAGGTAAGCAGTCTAACCGTTCCGAGTCTATGGACAGGAGCCAGAGGAGGGTGCACTGATCCGCACACACTAATGCACATTCATAACGATGGGAAAACAATCGTGTACGGCCGCACACCGCAATTCACCTGTGACCTGTACAGATTACTATCAGTCACTATCTAGTAGATCAAGCCTACGGGCCTGGCAGACAAGAGGAATCTGCCATGGGTCATTAATCTGTTAATCCTCGGACTATCAGGTCTTACTCTGCTGCCCCAGTCCTGCCAGAACCAGTAGCCACGGCTTGGGCTTGGTTCACATTAGAGAATCCGGCCTGATATCGTATGAACAGATCACTGGCTGCTGTGTGGACAGTAAACAGTAGAGGTAATAGCAGGACTGACCTCTGATATCTTATTACACACGCAAGAGTTTAGGGCTTCTTTTTTAGACTCCATCACAATTTCTAACATAATTAATGGGGAAAAATTAGAATTGCATTTAGAACATGTAAGAACACAATGGAGCCCATTAGGACGTGTAGTCTCTAGGGTACTGGTAGTATTTGTCCATTTAGTAGAGCTGTGAAACTACAACTCCCATCATGCTCCATTCACTTCCATGGGAGTTCCAAGAACAGCAGAGCAAGTATGCATGCTGGGAGTTGTAGTCCTGCAACAGCTGGAGAGCCGGACCTTCCCTACCCCTGCAGTAGAGTATCATGGCTTCTCTTCATATGGTGGTCAGGAGATTGCTTGGATCCGTTTATGAAGGTTAGTATAGTGGTTAGACCTGTGTATAGTGGTCAGGAGAACACTTGGTTCCCTTTATAAGGTTAGGCCTTTGTGTGGTGATCAGAAGAGCACTTGGGTCCATGTATGGAGGTTAGTATAGTGGTAGGGCCTTTGTATGGAGGTTAGGAGAGTACTTGGGTCCATGTATGGAGGTTAGTATAGTGGTAGGGCCTTTGTATGGAGGTTAGGAGAGCACTTGAGTCCATGTATGGAGGTTAGTTTAGTGGTTAAGCCTTTGTATGGCATTTAGGAGAGCACTTGGGTCCATGTATGGAGGTTAGTATAGTGGTTGGGCCTTTGTATGGAGGTTGGGAGAGCATTTGCATCCATGTATGGAGGTTAGTATAGTGGTTGGGACTTTATATGGAAGTTAGGAGAGCACTTGGGTCCATGTATGGAGGTTAGGAGAGCACTTGGGTCCATGTATGGAGGTTAAGAGATCACTTGGGTCCATGTATGGAGGTTAAGAGATCACTTGGGTCCATGTATGGAGGTTAGTTTAGTGGTTAGGCCTTTGTATGGTGTTTAGGAGAGCACTTGGGTCCATGTATGGAGGTCAGGATAGTACTTGGGTCTCTCTATGGTGGTTAGTATAGTGGTTGAGCTTTTTATATGGTGGTCAGGAAAGCACGAGAGTTCCTGTTTGGGAATCAGTAGAGTTGTCAGACCTTTTTTTTATTTTTTTTTTTGCTGCTCAGAAGAAGCTATACAAGTTGATCCTATTCCCGGTGGCACAGTCTGGATATATAGTGTGATGCCATGCGGCATTTCTAAATAACATTGTATAGTATCGACCTCTACCATATAGTGTAGACTCTCTATTGTATAATATTTACCTCTCCCATATACTATGGAGTCCCTACTACCGTATAGTATAGGCCTCTCCTCCATGTAGTATAGACCCCTCCACTTTCCAGCACTGGTTCCACAGCCCCTGGACTATGGGCATAGCTAGCCATACAGTACATCTACTAGCCCATGTAGTTCTCGGTCATCTCCAGTCTTGTCATGTCTTGGAGATGTTAGACATTGTATGGATTAAGGCTCTGTCAGATGTGAAGCAGCGCAGACTGTACCAGAGCTGTGACTTGTAATAAGCCGCTGACCTGTACTATAGGTAATGGGATAAAAGTCCCCTGACAGGAGGAATGTCCGTCAGTCTTGCAGCTAATACACAGAGACTGCCATTATCCCGTGTTCCTGCCATAAAGGGTGTAATATTTTTTGACGTATCATCATGTAGACTTGTTAAAAAAATTCTATCATAGACAGAGGGTGGGCCATTGTAATGTCCTATCTATCCTCTCCTATATAGTCTCTCGGCCGCTGGCTGTGTCGGTACCAGACACCGCCTGTGGACAAGAGTGTCATTGTTTCTAGGTGGGAAAATAACTTTTTTTTCTGTAATTTCATACATGATGGTTTCCATATTACGGCATGGTCACAGGATATGTACCTATCTCTAGTGCATGGGTTCTCCAACCAATATCTGACCTGATTGGTTCTAGAAACGGCCTATGTCAGTGATGTCCTGTATGATAACATGTTCAATGAAGGAAGAAGCTAGGAAAAATATTGGTTCTATAGATGGCCTATGTCAGTGATGTCATGTATGATAACATGTTCAATGAAGGAGGCAGCCAGGAAAAATATTGGCTCTAGAGACGGCCTATGTCAGTGATGTCATGTATGATAACCTGTTCAGGCAGCCAGGAAATATATTGGTTCTAGAGACGGCCTATGTCATTTATGATAACTTGTTCAATGAAGGAAGCAGGCAGGAAAAATATTGGTTCTATAGACGGCCTATGTCAGTGATGTCATGTATGATAACATGTTCAATGGAGGAAGCAGCCAGGAAAAATATTGGTTCTAGAGACGGCCTATGTCAGTGATGTCCTGTATGATAACATGTTCAATGAAGGAAGAAGCCAGGAAAAATATTGGTTCTATAGACGGCATATGTCAGTGATGTCATGTATGATAACATGTTCAATGGAGGAGGCAGCCAGGGAAAATATTAGTTCTGTAGACGGCCTATATCAGTGATATCATGTCATGTTCAATGAAGGAAGAAGCCAGGAAAAATATTGGCTCTAGAGATGGCCTATGTCAGTGATGTCCTGTATGATAACTAGAGATGAGAGAGTACTGTTCGGATCAGCCGATCCGAACAGCACGCTCGCATAGAAATGAATGGACGTAGCCGGCACGTGGGGGGTTAAGTGGCCAGCCGTCAAAGCGGAAGTACCAGGTGCATCCATTCATTTCTATGGAGCTTGCTGTTCGGATCGGCTGATCTGAACAGTACTCGCTCATCTCTAATGATAACATGTTCAATGAAGGAAGAAGCCAGTAAAAATATTGGTTCTATAGACGGCCTATGTCAGTGATGTCCTGTATGATAACATGTTCAATGAAGGAGGCAGCCGGGAAAAATATTGGTTCTAGAGACGGCCTATGTCAGTGTCAGTGTCCGAAGAACAGTATATATCTACAGTACTGCTGGAATAAGATGAACAGTGTTAGGTCCAGTGAATCGGCAAATTGTACATGGTGGAACTATAAAAAAAAAAATCTAAAACATTAAAGAGAAAACGCAATATGTAAATAAAGTTACAAATACAAATTATTTTTGAAAAGCTTTCGTGATTCCAGAACGCCCTGTCATGTGTATTATGAGCCATGGGTCCTGCACAGCCCCAATCCCTAAGATTTCCAGCAGGTAGGAGGTAGCGGGTCCTTGCGCCACTTCCATTAGGTTTGATGTCAGCGATTTGTAGTGCGTTACCCAGACATACTGACGCACATTACAACTCCGCTATAGAGAGTAGCGCACACTCACAGCTCTGTCACTGCCGCTCAGTGCAGCCCTGCAAATAAAGACATGAGCGCAATCTGACAGGTCCCCTCTCTCCTGTGATCGGGATAAATGATAGCACCAAGCTGGGGGGGATGAAGGGACACGGCTGTTTGAGTCTGACACAACCAATCCATCCAGCTAGAGGAAAGGGCGAGAGAACGCGGGAGGGAGAGGGACGAAGGGAAAGCGAGAGGTGAGGAGGAGAGGACGATTCGGAGGAGAAACTACAGCAAGAAAAGGAGAAATAAAGATACTGTAGAGTAGGGATCATCATAGGGATTCAGAGGCCGAGGATCATTGTCTGTCCTCATTGTAACAGTCCTGATTGGGAAGTGGCGACAGGATGGAAAATACAGATAATCTATGTAATATCTATCCATATATTGTGGAAAAAACAAGTTATGTAGTTATCTTTATGTATGTACCCCATAGCTATCTATCTAGCTCCTATCTATCTATCTATCTATCTATCTATCTATCTATCTATCTATCTCCTATGTACCATCTATCTATCTATCTATCTATCTATCTACAGTGTTGGCTAAAAGTATTGGCCCCCCCTGCAGTTCTGTCAGATAATCCTCGCTGTCCCCCAGATAATGATTACAAGCACAAACTCTTTGGTAATATCTTCATTTATTTTGTTTGCAATGAAAAAACACAAAAGAGAATGAAAAAAAAAGTCACATCATTGATCATTTTACACAAAACTCCAGAACTGGTGCGGACAGAAGTATTGGCGCCCTCAGCCTAATACTTGGTCGCACAACCTTTAGACACAATAACTGCGCACAACCGCTTCCGCTAACCAGCAATGAGTTTCTTACAAGGCTCTGCTGGAATCTTAGACCCTTCTTCTTTGGCAAACTGCTCGCGGTCCCCCCTGAGATGTGAAGGGGGCCTTCTCCAAACTGCCACCAAGAGATCTCTCCCCCTCCCCCACAGGTGTTCTATGGGATTCAGGGCTGGACTCATTGCTGCCACTTTACAAGTCTCCAGTGCTTTCTCTCACCACCATGTTCTAGTGCTGACCTGAAGTGTGTTTTGGGTCCTTGTCCTGCTGAAAGAGCCCTGACCTCTGATGGAGACCCCGCTTTCTCACACTGGGCCCTACATTATGCTGCACAATGTGTTGGTCGTCTTCAGACTTCATAATGCCATGCACACGGTCAAGCAGTCCAGTGCCAGAGGCAGCAAAGCAACCCCAAACCATCAGGGACCTCCGCCATGTCTGACTGTAGGGGGCGTCTTTTCTTTCTTTTGGCCAACACTGTATATCTGATATCTATCATCTGTCTATTTGTCTGTCTATAGTATCTATCTAATTTATTCGATCTATAGATCTTATTATATTTACATTTGCATTGTAGAATCTGTTTAATATTGCAGAAGTAAAAGTCCTACAATCGGGAATTTTTAACGGAGAACATAAACTGATATCTGATGGATCCCCCTGATAATATCTATAATCTGTATTTAATATCTATCTATCTCCTATCTATCTATCTATCTATCTATCTATCTATCTATCTATCTATCTATCTATCTGCTATCTATCTATCTATCTATCTATCTATCTATCTATCTATCTATACCATGTGTTAATAAATGCTATCTCATCACAGGCAGCCCCTTATTAATACGAGGACCGGTGAAGGTTTAGCTCTGGAAACACCCTGCAATCACCTGTTTTTGGAAATGGAAGTTGACATTAGCTGCCACTTATACCCACAGCTCCTCTGCAGGTGAAATGTAGTATTACATGTGTCCATTCCAATGTACCGCAATACATGGAGGAATTAAGTCAACGTATGACATCAGGGGCATAGCTATAGGGGGTACAGTAGTAGCAGTTGCTATTGAGAGGGGGCTCTATAGGTCCCCTACTACATAATCTATACCACTATTCTAAATGGCACAGGGTAGATTACAGATTTTGCACTGGGTCCCTGGAGTTCTTCTGCTTTATAGCATCCATATGCCCTGGCTAAATGGTAAATCATCGCTGAGATGAAACATCCCCTTGAAGCTTTTGAGTCTGAGAACCTGGTTATAGCGGAAAATGGAATAGTCTGGGGCAATGGATACAAACACGAAATATATACAGTAGAGGGTCATAGTATATAGAACATAATGGTGGTAAGAAGAATGGTTAAAGGGTAACTTGGGACATGCGACCATTTGGACCCAGTGTCTTGTTTGGCCCCGGACATGAGCAGAATTAACGTCAGTCTTGTAGTCCGGCTATCCTCCGAGCCAGCCCAGTGTGAGTCTCTGCAGACCTTTTGGCATGACAGGGGTTAAGAGTCTAGGACCTGCAGTAAATGAGTGCTGGTAGCCATGCTCTCGTGTTTAAGGGTAACCCTCAGTCTGAGCCAATTACATGAGCCCGGAGCTGTGTTTAATGGGGCAGCAGTGAGGTCCAGTGACAGTGACGTTGATCTGTGGTGACAGTGTCCTATGGCTGTCCCCAGGGTTATGTGAACTCTGCCGGCTTACTTATTTACTCATCTGCATGGGCTGGCAGCGGTGCCCGCTGGTGTGAGGCTCTGCCACGGCTAGCACTGTAAGCACACATCCTACTGGGAGGCAGGATCTCTCCAGACAACATGGTGATCTGGAGGGGGTGCGCATCGCAGACAATCGGGGGGTGTTGTGGTGGTGACTGAGCACAATCTTACAGATTTCAGAAATGCCAAGGCTAAGATGCTTCTAGATACCACAGAACTGTCCGATGGGGAAAATGTAGGGATTGTAGAATGTAAGATTCATCCTAGATAGTCAGAGTGGTTTTCTTCCAAAAATAGCACCATACCTTTCTACAGGTCATAAGTGGTACTGCAACTGAGCCACATTCACTGTAATAGGGACCAGCTGCAATACCAGGCACAACCCATGGACAGGTGTGGTGCTGTTTTTGGAAGAAAGTGGCCTTGTTTACCAACGCTGTGCAACGTCTTGAAACAGATTGGTGCACCCAACGTGGGCAAGGTACTTGCTATGGGGTCACTATAAGCAAGGACTTTCCGCATAGATCAATATGATGTGAGGAGTCCAGGTCTCTTGACTGGGTTTGGGCTGGGAAATCCAGTCCTGTGTGAATGGGGCCTTAAAGTGGTTCTGCCGCTAATGACACTTGTGGACTTGTGTAACTGGTGCTCCATTCACTTCTATGTAATCTCCGGCGTCGCCTGCAGCCCCTATACGTGTGAATGGAGTGTCAGCCACACAATCCTATCGGAGCTCCATTTTCGGTCCCCCATCCTCCTGATCACTGGGGAACCTGCTGGTTAGATCCTCAGCAATCTGACACTGTCCTATAGATAGGGGATAAATGTCCTTAACAGCACATCCCCTTTAAGAATGGGACCCAAATGAGAGCCTGAAAGCCACAAGTCCCTTTAGGTGTGAGACATAGGTAGGAGAATTAAAAAGCAACAGACTCTCCTGCTGTTAGGATGATATGAACCACCAGCAGGGGGCACAATTTTGCTCTTACCACGGGGCTAATTCTACTTTTTGTCTCCCTCTGTCCCGGAAAGTAAAATGGGACCCTCTGGTACTGACAAGGAATAAAATCATGGCTGCTTCTTATATAACCCCCCCCCCCCTCCAAAAAAAAACAAACAGCGCCACACCTGTCTACAGGTTGTGTCTGGTACTGCGGCTCAGTCCAATGACGGTCAGCTGCAGTACCAGACACCACCCAAGTGTGGCGCTATTTTTGTGAGAAAGTGTCTTGTCTCTTATAGGGAATATGGTTGATGTAATGCTGATCTGTTGATTTAATGTGGGGCATATGGAAAACGGAAGCTGTGCGTATGTTCACGCCAACCGACCAGAGCAAAGGACGCGGGGCTAAACTTGACTCCCCCGAGAAGCCATGTTTATTTGAGAGGGGGGAGAGGAATAAATCCCTGCCGGACACATTAGGCCTCATTTATCAAACCGGTCTAGCACAAACGCTGGCCTTGTTACCCATAGCAAACAATCCGAGCTCAGCAATTATTCCTTATAGTGAAAGTGAAAGCTGCGCTGTGATTGGTTTCTGTCAGAGATGGGCGAACCTCCCAAGGTTCAGTTCGTTCCGAGTTCGGGTGGCTCGGGCGCTAGGTTCGTTTTGGGTCGAACAAATTCAAATAGAGCCGGAATGTAACTTCAGGGGGCGCAGTCACGCCCGAGCCCAGGAGCCATAGAGGCCCCCATAAGGTATGTCTTCTAATATGAGGAGATCAGTACATTAAATGATACCTTATAGGTGGGGGCCGGTACAGATTTCGTATTTGGGCCTAGGGGCTTCATATAACACCATTGACTAGAAGTGAAAATATTATTCTGTGGGGCGTCTTCAGCCCCCTTATATAATAGGTGGAGGTCCAGGGGACGTGTAAAAACTACTACTCACTTGACGCCATGATGCTCAGCGTGCCCATGTGACCACTATGCTCCAATCACAGACCTCAGCGGTGACCCCGGGCACACAACGTCACCAGAAGAGCACCAGAGGCCGCGAGGAGGCCCCAAAGAGGTGATGAAAGGTGAGTGGGATTGTTTTTTATTTTTTTCACCTCCACCTATTATAGTTTGGGGTCTGGGTATAATAATTTCTTGTAATACATGACGTGTCGGCCATTTTAGTTCATCTGAGACAAATTTTCTGTGCCCAGCAGAGCGCCCCCTATTCTACTGGGCTCCCTGTGAATACATGTGAAGTGGGCACTTTATGTGCCCGTCATGTCCCAAAAAAAGGCACGGCTTGTGCATGTCATAACAGCGTCTGTATCAATAGGGGCCTGGCCTCAGCCGAAAAAAAGACTTGACATGCCAGTCTCCCTGAAGCCAACACCTGAATGTTGAGTTGTTCCGGATTAGAACAACATGGCTGTTTTCTTCATGGACAATACCTCAAAAAACAGATCTGTTGGAAATTTGTGGTGGGCGATGTAGACGAAGGGTTAAAGGGGTTTTCTGGGGCAGACTCTCAATCCACTTGCTGTACACAGCACCGTACATTTGGTACATTACACTGTACATTAATCCCAGATGGGATTAATCTGCAGTACCAGACACGGCCACTACCAAAGGTATGGCGCTGTGCCTGCTAAAAAATGAAAGGGAGACAGCACCTTGCTTAGTGGCTGGGGAATCAGAATTTGGACCCGAAACCGTCGAATATGACTATGTCACGTCTTGGTAGATTTCTTCTCCCTGTAGTAAAAAATAACACGTCTTCACAGTCACTGCTTTAATAGATCACTTACAAATAAATATCAGTGCACCATATGATAAATATCTTTTTACAGTTGCGGCTCAGTAATATCGTATGTCACAAATTCCATCTTTATCTATAGACAATGACGGCAACGTATTGCATGATCTTCACGTTTCATGGACCTGAACGTTCTAGAAGTCCTTGTGAGAAGTGTGGAGAGGTCATGTCTACTTCTGAGAACGTTTCCTAGTAAAAACCTTTACATATAAGTCTGAGGAGCCTCAAAACGTTCGGAAAGATCTATAAACAGGGCTGTACAGGAATAAATAGACAAAAACAGAAATAGGGCCCTCTCCTGGTGATGGGCCTTGCCACCAAACCTCCCAGAAAGTAGCAAATGTCTATTTGTCCCCTCTTTCTCATCCCCTGTAAGAAAGTATGGCAGCATAACCATTGGATAAGTGGGAAATCCTTGCATAAATTCACTTTGCCCGTAGGGGTTTGGGGTTGTTGCTAACCTGAGCTTGGGTCTCCATCTCAACAGGCCCATGGTAGCCACATGGGCCACCATTGGCTGGTGTAATGGGCAATCATCTTGAGAACTCTTGCCAAGTGATATATGACACAGTGTTCTGCAAATCTGTCACAGTGAGGTGGCTGAATGTTTTACTTGGACTGGTAGCGTGGCTCTGCCGATCTCCTGCATTTATTGTCTTTTGAGTCTATGAGTGGAAAGCTTCGTGGGTTAAGTGTGCGAAGATGACTAGTCGGCTTCAAATGTTCTCCATTTGCAGGCGGCCTCTTCCAAATCCAACACCTCCCCCCTCCTCCTGAAGTGCGACATGTGTCTGGGCAATCCCAGTGCTCCCTACTCTTCCATCCGGGCAGAGTAGCACGCTGGAGTCTGCTTCACACTTGGTAGGACGGGCATAACAAGTTACCAACTCTGGAGGCAACAGTTCCACTTTCACCACCTGTTTTGGTGGGCTTTCAGGGGGTGGAGGTGTTTGGACATCTTCACTCAGTAAAATCTTTTCTGGATCTTCTTTATCCATATCTTCTGCCCTCTTTATAGAGAGGTCTAATGGCCCGTCATGTGAGCATGAAGCCTTTTCTAGAGCCTGGTGGATATGAAGGAGCTCTAGTCGTATCTTACCAAGCTGCTCTCCCAGAGTCTTCTGTCGACCGCTGTCATCAGATGTCAGGTTTGCCAATTTCCTCTCCACTTTTCCATATTCCTCCAGGGTTCTTGAGAGGTCCCCGATGAGTAGAGATGCATTGACAACCACAGGCTCTGACTTTTCATTAGAAGGCTCAGATGACCTTCTCCTCTTGCAAGCGGAGACCTCTAAAATGGGGCTCTTCTCACTCCAGACATCAGGAGATGTAATTGGAGAACGAGTGCTTTGGGGAAAAAAATTCAGGAAGTTATCATGAGAAAAAAATAAATTTACGTACACTTGTCTAATTAGTTAAATTTTCCATACTAATGATATTGACATTAATGATCGTGATGGTGGACTTAAAGATGCAACAAGATCTTCTACTGATCCTACAGATCTACAATACTCTAAAAAGTCTTACCTATTAAGGAAAGTCCTTTCGCCTTCCACCAAGGTTGACGTCTGTTCACTCACTACATTAGGTCCATCTTTGTCCAACCAAGACTTCCTCTTCACACATCTTGAAGGACTGTTTTTCTCCCAGAGAGACTCAATGTTACCTTTCTGTGTAGAGAAGTCATTGTTTCTGGAGGTTGGTACCCCATAAGCTCCTAAAATCTCCTTCTGATGCTGAATAATGTCTTTTACCGTCTGGGGAACGTATTTTCCTTCTCCGTCTGGTTTGTTACGAGTCAGAGTCTGGTTTTGCAACTTGTCTCCAGATACCCAAGAGATGGTGTTGTTGCCTTCTTCAGATTTGAGCAAGCAGGTCTTTAAAGGGTCTGTAGGTGTCTTTGGTTTTGGTATACCAATAAAGGTGTTTGTTGGTTGACCTTGGTTCATTAGCTTGCCCGTGGCTAGTTTGGCATCGGTGTTAAACGCATGCTCAAACAGCAAAGGATAGTAGAAACGAGGAAGGAATGATGTTCTTTCTGTGTTTTGTAAAGTCTGGAAGTGATTGGCGTGTGGAGAGTGCATTAGTTGTGCCGTGGATGCTAGAAAAGGGAGCTGGGCTGAAGCACTTGTCATGGTGGGGTTCAGATATGAGAACAGGTTGGTGTTTAATGGGTAAGTAAGGCCCAAAAGTGAAAGACCCTGATTTTCTTGGTAATCGGAATATGTTGGTGGTGGGTAACAAGGAATGATGTTGGTTCCATTGCATCCAACTGGTGTTTCTGTTACAGATTTCTTAAGTGTATTGGTCAATAGCTTCCAGTGATCCACTCGAGATCCTCCAAGATTGCTTGAAGCTTTTCGAGGGCCTTTGACAAATCTTTGTTCCTCTCTGTCCTTCTCGCAGTGTCCATCTAATGAAAAGACATCAGTGATGATGAACTCTGGTGGTTCTCCATCTTTCTTTACTGTTTCTCGTTTGCTTCTTAATCCGGTTTCATTTTTGGTTATGGTTATATGGGAAGGTGTGATGTTCTTGGCTTTCTCCTTCCGACTTTGGTCCACCACTTCTTCTTCCTCTTCTTCTGGCCTTTCATCATCATCTTCTAGGAACCTCTGAATTTCAGAGGACGTCTTCTCACCAACCTGTCTAGCCTTTGTTGATACTCCAGTAGAATCACAAGCCTCTTGTTTCTCAAGGTTTCCTTCTGCGTGTGCTTCATGTAGGTTCATTTCCGGAACAAGAAAACTGTTCTTTTTGTAGGGCCAGTCGGACTCTATGAGAAGTGACAGGGAGTTCTTGCACAGACTGTATTTCATGTGGTTGTACAAGTGTGACTTCTCCATACAGGTAAAGGGGCACTGAAAACATTTGTAGTTATATGGCTTCCCCCATGGCCTGGGGATATAATGAGGCTTTTTTGGCTTCCGTTCTTTATGTTTACATGTAGAGTTCAACTTACACGCAGCTTCTTCCTCTTTCGACATTTCTTCTGATGTACTCCGCTATCAGATTATGAATTACAAGATCCTTTGGAAAATCTTAACTTTTTTTTACTCTGTTTCAATAAGAACCGACCTGCAGTGAAAAAGTGAATACAGTTAGAGCCATTTTTCCAAAAATTGTACCCACATTTTGGTCATCGTATTGGCAAAGTAGACTCATCTGGACAACGTTCTACATGAAGAATACAAATGGGTGATGTCATTTTGATCTGAAGAAGGAAGGTAAAAGATGAAGCATGATGAGAACAAGGAGGTGGATCGAGAGCCTGAAAAAGGTTCTAGAAAATGAAACCTTAAAGGGGTTCTTCCATTTGGACAAAGCTGATCACAAAGTAACCCCCCCAATTGGGACCCAAAAGTGATCATCTTGGGGAAACATGGTAATAAGAGGTCAATTTCCCTACCACAAGACACAGGACGGGTCCTCCAGGGCAAGACATTCTCTTTGTAACCTCTAGATATCTTGACCAAGAGATGAAGATACTGAAAAGTGGTGGCCTCTCTTATAGGGTATATGAGAATGCGCCTTCTAAGTTTGGCTTCATTATAAGACCTGGGCTAGAGGTCAATGTAAAACATACAATCCTAGGTGCAAAAATTTCTAAATATTCGAGTCCTACAACTTTTCTTCCCTTGAGTTGCGTTATAGTAGAAGACAATGGTGAAGGTCACGGGACCATTCAGTGATATAACTTATCGTAACGAAAGTTGTGATCGGCTCTATTCTAGACATGAATTTAGGTCACGCAAGGTCCCGTAGAGCTCATGAGAACTTCAGAATTCTTCAAAAACTCAATTTCTTTTTACTCCACTTGCTTTGACTATCCCTAACGGAGGGTTACAGTAAAGACATGAAAAACGGAGAGGGAAGAGACAGGTGTTTGAGCTGCGGTTTCTGAAAACACTTCTTAACATATCTTCTTGGTCTGTTGGATTCCTCTACCTGCCACAAGACATTACTTCCACTGGTCTGTCAGGCAAGGCACGGGGGGACGTGCCTCAGGGTAACACAGCATCAGGGACCCTGCACCTGTGCATGGGAATTACTGTATCACTACACAGTCTCACACTGAGGGCAGCCTCTAACCAGCCGGGGGGAGAGACAGGCGAGAGGAGAAAGAATGAAGTGATGGGAAAGAGGAGAGGCAGAAAAGACTAGAACAGGCAGCGGAGGAGGTAGAGAAACACAAAAAGTTACAAAAATGAAAATGGATAATACAAGGTGTGAAGAAATCTTGGTGGATGTAACAAATGAAAGTTCAGTATCGTAGGGGAAATAGATGGGAGACTATGAAAATTCTAGAATACAGAAGTTATATATTAAAACAAGAAGCTGCTGAAGTCCTCAAAGATGGCGGACTTCTAGTCCATGATGACCATAAGGTCAGTGTAGATGAATATGGGTGGATTTCAGTGATGTTGTTCCTATCCTTTTCTATCACTCAATCTAGAAAACCTGAGAAAGCACCACACGGACCTCCGAGTCTCAGATGTCTTCTGTATCCTACATTATTTATTCTGTTATTGACTTCTCGTTCTTGGTCAGTCTCTAGAATCAACATAGCTGGATTTCATTGACGTTGTTCCTATCCTTCTCTATCACTCAGTCCATAAAACCTAAGAAAACGTTAAGTGGACCTCCTAGTCTCAGATGTCTTCTGCATCCTACATTATTCATTCTGTCAAATTCTAGAATCCATATTATAGGTGGACATGGATGGATTTCATTGGCGTTCTTCCTATCCATATCTATCACTCAATCCAGAAAAGCTGAGAAAACATGACACGGACCTCCGAATCTCAGATGTCTTCTGTATCCTACATTATTTATTCTGTTATTGACTTCTGGTTCTTGGTCAATCTCTAGAATCAACATAGCTGGATTTCATTGACATTGTTCCTATCCTTCTCTATCACTCAGTCCATAAAACCTAAGAAAACTTCAAGTGGTCCTCCTAGTCTCAGATGTCTTCTGCATCCTACATTATTCATTCTGTCAAATTCTAGAATCCATATTATAGGTGGACATGGATGGATTTCATTGGCGTTCTTCCTATCCATATCTATCACTCAACCCAGAAAAGCTGAGAAAACATCACACGGACCTCCAAATCTCAGATGTCTTCTGCATCCTACATTATTTATTCTGTTATTGACTTCTGGTTCTTGGTCAAGCTCTAGAATCGACATTGTATGTGAACATGGATGGATTTCATTGGCGTTCTTCCTAACCATATCTATCACTCAATCCAGAAAAGCTGAGAAAACATCACACGGACCTCCGAGTTTCAGATGTCTTCTGCATCCTACATTATTTATTCTGTTATTGACTTCTGGTTCTTGGTCAAGCTCTAGAATCGACATTGTATGTGAACATGGATGGATTTCATTGGCGTTCTTCCTATCCATATCTATCACTCAATCCAGAAAAGCTGAGAAAACACCACACGGACCTTCAAGTCTCAGATGTCTTCTGCATCCTACATTATTCATTCTGGCAAAATCTAGAACCCATATTATAGGTGAACATGGATGGATTTCATTGATGTTGTTCCTATCCTTCTCCATCACTCAACCCAGAAAACCTAAGAAAACACCAGCAGGACCTCCAAGTCTCAGATGTCTTCTGCATCCTACATTATGTATGCTATTATTGACCTCTGGTTTTAGGTCAAACTCAAGACTCAACGTTGTAGGTGAACATGGATTTGGTTTCATTGACATTCTTGCTATCCATATCTATCACTCAGGCCACCTCCTAGTCTTGGATGTCTTCTGCATCCTACGTTATAGTTCTAGGTCTAATTCTACACTTTTCATAACCTCGCCATAGACACGAGATGTTCATTTGCAGCTATATTTATTGGATCTATTGACAATCTGATCATTTTGGTGGTTGCTCACATAAGTATAGATGTGGCCATACACTTGAGATATCTTTTGGCCAAGTCATTGTTCAACTGACGGTTGATCTGCCCAATCCCAATAATATACAGCCACGTATGTCTTCACCGAACTCTCATGTGTCCTCTATAAGGAAAAATGAATAGCCCAATGACTGCTCTGGAGGGGGATTATTCTCCTTGAGAACAAAAAGATTGGTCATGTTAAAATCCAATATTCCCAACCCTTTTTTCCATGATGTCAAATGTTGGGACTTGACCTTAGATAGTTGGCCAGTCTCACCAAAATCGGCATAGTTGGCTGACATTATCTGGTATATGTGACCACCTTCACATGGGATATGACTAAAGTTGTCCCTGCACATTAGATTTGGAATCTCTTTTTGGAAAGGCAAGGAGACCATGGAAGAACTTGGAGGCTTGATGGGACGGATGAGGTATCTGCCCAGGTTCTGCAGGACTATCTAAGTTATTACATAGGTTCATTATAAATTACAAGGACTAATAAACGGCAAGATGAATATGAAGTAGAAGGAAAGGGTTGTGAATACAAGGAGTCTTAGAGCAGCCTGGTAGAGGGTTGTGTTGGTACACACAGATTGCACCCCGGGGGATGGCACGGATGTTGGTGGGGGAGGACATGCCCATTTCCTGCAGCAGCTGCTGGTGAGAGAGCCTGGTACAGACCCATTTTTCATATTCCACAGTTTAATGCTACAGGCTGCTCCCAACAACAACCAAATGGTGCAGCCTCCTGTGTATGGGACCCCCGAGGGCCAGACAAAGGCCCCTGGGGGAGCACAGACTGCTGGTTACATCTTGAGCACCAACGGAGAACATTGCTAACCCTCTCCCTGCCAGTAATTGCTAATCATCATATCCGAGGCTCTAGGAATATTCTACACTGGAATCTATCTAATATTCCGGGGTTACTAATTAAATATTGTAAATTATCAGTTTCATAAAAATTTTACAGGAGACATTTCTTGGGCAGCAGGACCATAAGCCACATAAATAGGGTATAACAGGAACACAAAATGGAAGCCTCGGTGACCCTACAGAGATCCTGCCATGTGTAATCTCATCCATGAGCCCAATAATAGTTCTAGGTTCTCTCGTTCTCATCTATCTATATA